>NC_090939.1:809929319-810229319 GCF_040938575.1 Ambystoma mexicanum | reverse complement strand
AAAAAAAAAAAAAAAAAAAAAAAATTCAAAAATGGCCATTAATGGGCCCGGGGGGGTGGCGAGGCCACCCAGGAGGTCCGAGGACAGGGTGCACACCAAAACCCACCTGCGTGGATCTTGCGGAAAAAAAACACCTCCATGGGCTCATGGCCTATTGTGGGAGTATCACTGCTGTCGCTATCCTCACCCTCTGCAGCTGTATCCGGTGGTGGTGGCACTATGGGAGGCAGCCCACGCAAAGCCCTAGTCTGTTCCTCCATGGCTGCAAGCATGCGGGTGTGGTAGGTCTCGTTCTGGATGATGAGTGTGCGGAGGTCCCCACGCAACAACTCACGGGATGCCCGGACCTCCGCCCTAGTTGCCTGCATCTCAGCTGAGAGCGTACAGATGAGACGCTCCAGCTGCTGTTCTGTCCTTCGGTTTGTCGAAGCCTCAAGCTCAACAAGAGTCGTCCTGAGGTGAAGGAGTTCCAGCCTCAGGGCTTCTCTGTGGCCCTGGTACTCCATGGAGATGGCTTCCTGCAGAGTCGCAAGTGCCGCCCGCCTGTCCCTGTCGGACGCCAACATGTCCTCCCTGTGTGACTGGCAGATGGAGTCGGTTGCCTGATGTAGTCGCTCCATCAGCCTTTTGGGGGGGACAATGGAAGTGGCCACCCTATCCATGGCCTGAGCCATCATCTCTGATGATGCTGCCTGTTGGGTTGCCATACCGTAAATGGATTGCTCCCATGCGGTATTGCCAGGTGACGTACGGCCACCACATCGGCGGGCACCACACCTGTCTGGGGCAAGGCGAACTGCGCCTTGCTGTGCAGGCACTGCCTGAGGCTGCAGGACTGCATTCCCCCTCTGATCTGCTGGCCCAGGAACAGGATCAGATGTCGCGGAATGTGACCCTGCATCCGTAACCACCAAAGGCGTACCTGCCAACACTGACATCCCCATTGAGGGTTCTAACCCTGGTGCAGGTGGGTCGGACAGAACAGAATCCCTCCCAGGAACACTCACCTGCGACGGCACGTAGGTCTCATCATCCGAATCAACACCTGAGTACAGCTCGCGGGAGGTGCAGCCAGAGACACCCCTTGAGAGCACGACCTGCAGCAGTTGTGGGTTCTCACTCACCACCACACCACGTCCCTCACTGGTGGTCGGTCGGCCCTCAGACCCCTCCTGGGTCTGCACCATCTCCACAACCCCAGCAGTATCAGGTGCGTCTTCCCCTGCAAAGACATAAAAGAAAACAAATGGAAACAGGCATTAGCACTATGTCACACAATGAGGGCTGAGAGGCTACAGAAACAGTACTTGATTGACACATGTCCCACATGACTAAAACACTCCCATCATGCACCGTCACTGCGTGTGATGGGGAGGCATATGGCACACATTGATGACACCAAGATGGAAGATGAACACATTTGCTGCATGCTGCCTAGCAGTGGCATCACACATTGTCCTGTGATTGGCAGGTCAAATACACATGCCATCACACAGATGGCATGTACACTAGCCATGAAGTGAAGAGGGAGAGGAGGTCACCAATTGTTCATTCAGTTCAGTTTGTTCATATGATTGATTATTTTCATTGTAATGGTTCAAATGTTTAGCCTGCAGCTGCCAGTCAAAAATGGTCCTATAGCACAGGGACATGTCCAAACTAATCATGTCCACGAAACTGAGCCAGTCCACTGTACCATAGCCATGTCAGACATGTGACAATAGGACTGAGAAATCCCGAGTAAAATTGGTGGTATGCAAACAATCTGCCTGAATAAACAGAGGTAAATAAGCAACAGTGTAGTGGCAAGATGACACTCCAAGGGCAACTGGCGTGGTGTTGGGCTGGATGTCTAATGTTGGCAGAAGGGATGCTGCTATACCCAAATGCTGTTACCAAGAATGTTTAGGAAGAGGCACATGGGTGAGCCAAACCACTCAGGCACACACACCCTCCCCTGGCACCCAAACAGAAGCCCTCCCACACACACCATGCACATGGATGACACACACATGCATGTGCACTCACCGGACAATGCCTCGTAATCTGCCACTTCTCCCATGCCTTGGATCTGTTCCTCCGTGACGTAGGTCCCAGCAACCTGCTCATGTGGAGTGAGTTCTATGTCGTCTGCTGGAGACCCACCTCCAGTCACTAGAGTTGCGGCATGACTTGAGGCCAGCTTATTCTTTGCCCTGTGCTTCAGGTCATTCCAGCGCTTGTAGCATTCATTAGCTGTGCACCTCACGATTCCAAGGGCACTTATGTTGTCTGCAATGGTCTGCCAGTGTGCCTGACGTTGTGCAGATGTGGTCTTGGATCCTGCAACAATCACCATTTCGCGGTCATGTGCGGACACATACTCTGCAAGTGCATTCAGTTCGGCCTCATTGAAGCTGGGCTTCCTTGACGGGCCGGACTGTGCAGCCGTGTCTGGGGCATCAGCCTCTACTGGACGAGCACTCTTCCTCTTCCGCTTGGAAGGTGGTGGGGATCCGGAGTGTCCTGCGCTGCTCTGGACACTAGGGGCAGGAGCGTGGGATTGCACACTCAGCATGGGAGTTGGTGCAGGCATTATCTCAAGTGTGATGGTGTCAGGGGGAATGTCAGCATGATGGACTTGGACCGACACTGTCCTGGATGGGTGTGTGAGAGGTGGGGTGGATGGAGCCGCAGCTGCCCCTGCAGCCTCCCCAGCCTGCCTATGCGGGGCAGCAGATGACCTAGCTGCCCCTGATCCATGTGGCCTGATGACACCAACGTTCACCGGCGCACGTGGCCTAGAACTGCTGACCTGGAAGTCAGCGATGGAGTCACCCTGTGCCAGGTCTGGTTCCACAGTGGGCTGGTCCAACAAGGGCTGAGCATGGATGGTGTCAGCCACGGTAACCTCAACCAGGGGTGGGGCAAGGGTGTCCCTGACTGCTCCTCCACACATGGGGGGCTAGGGGCACCCTGCAAGTCACGGCCACATCCCCTACCGGATCCACCACGGCCACCACTTGGGGCTCGGCCACCTTTGCCACCCTTACGGCTTGTTCGCCTCCCAGCCATGGCACTGATGTTATTGTGCGTATGGGAGTCGATGTGAATTATTGTCCTGGGCAATTGGGGGTCAAAGGGGTTGGTTACCAGATGGTAATCGTACCCTAGTGCTCTAGCAAGGCTGTATGTCACCCCTGGGGAAAGATGGCGGGTCACGCAACGCACAGGCACCCCAAAAAAGCGAAGTAAGGTGCACGTAACCCCTCCTAGACCACGTGTGTGGAAAAATAAACCTGCACTACGCTGTGGCACCCAGGAACCCAAGAATGAACGTATGCTTGTCACACGCAGCCTAGATTGACCTCTGAAGGGGTACGCGACACACGGGGCAAGCACAGATGTTAGATACGTGCACGACTCACCGTCTGCCAGGAACAAAAGCATGAAAAATATGCACGTGTGCGCGTTGGCAACACCCCCGCCAAAAGAAGAATTGTACACTGTCTGAGGAGACAGGACAACAGTAGTAGGGAAGCTGTTTGAGGAAACAGGCCCAGGAAAAAGAGGAAAGGAGAAAAAGCTGTCAGAGGTAACAGGGAGTACGAACTGGAAATGCTGTGAAGTAAATCGCGTGTGAACCGACAAGAAGTACAGATTTCACCCACTCGCTCTCGACGAAAAGCACGTACAACGAAATGGCATTCTACACGTACCTTTTATACACACGTCACAGACGCGCATACGCAATGAGGCCATTTCCACCAATTACGCGCTTTGACACTCGGACGTGTATCTCTTCATTTTTACACGCGCCATTCTCTACGGCAATGCGCGTGACATCACAGCTGCGCACGGTGGCCTTTGGGCCAATGAAATCGCATATGCGAGCACACGTGGGAAAACTGCACGTCCGAGTGTCATCGCGTGTAATCGGCGGGAAGTGAGCGTACACGCGATTGTCCTGGGTACGTGTATTTCTGGGGTGCGCAGGAAGTTCCACACGCAATTGGTGGAAATCCACGTGTGCTCTGTCATCACGTGTAATGAGGGAAACACCCGTGCGCCTCACGTCACAGACGCGCTCATGCACTAAGGGCCTTTGGTCCAAAGAAATCGCATATGCGTGCTGACGTGCATACGCGCTAAGGGCCTTTCCTCGATTTACACGCAGACGTGCAGGATTTTCACGTGCCAAATCACTCCGTATCAAGCTGGCCACGCGTAAGCACACGGAAGACCATGCTCCTGTCCAGAAGGCCAAACTACTGCCCTCCAGAGGCCCGAGCACACTCCCACCTGCCATCTGCTGCTGCCTGACTGCCTGCTGCCCACGTGCCCTGCCATTTGCTGCCTGCACATCAGCCAGGGGTGCTGTTGCTGTGACCACCCCTGCTGGAACCGAAGACTCCCGACTGGAATTCCATCGCTCCACAGCCCAGCCCCAGGACCCAGTTGCCCACCCACTCCTGCCTCTGGGGTTGTCATGTCGGGGCAAACACCATCTGTGACCACTGACAACCCCCGGCCAGAGAGGCATAGGGGCACCAGCTTCAGTGCCACCGAAGTTGGTGTTGAAGAGCAAGTCCTGGGGCAGTATGATGCCCTCTTCGGAAGTTCCCGCGCCGACAAGGAAGGACGGACTCGGATCTGGACTGACATCGTGACTGCCATCAACGCGGAGGGGGTGGCAGTCCGGGACTTACAACATGTCAGGAAGCGCTGGGAGGACTTCAGGTCCAGGACCCTGAACAAGGCCCGGCGCCTCTTGAAGGCAGCGGATGCCAAGGGGCGCCGGGGCCACTTGTCGGAAGAACAGATGGGGGTCCTGGAACGCATATCCCCAGCGCTCCACGTCCAGGTCCTAGAGAAGCAGACCCGTCTGGAGTCGAGCGGTGAGTGTACATGCATCCTGATTGTGAGCAGTGCGTGTGGTGATTATTCGGCATTGTGCCGGTTGCACATCTGTTTGTATGGGGTCGAGTATGGGTGGGGGTGTACAGGGCCGTGGGGCTGACACATGCGAGGGCTGTAATGTGTGAGACATGGATGGTGCTTGTGTGTGTGGGCTTGCATGGCAAATGCAGTTGTGCGTGCACACATGTTTGGATGAATGTGTATGTAAGTAGACATGTCCGTGATGTCAGGCATGTATGTTGTTTTCGGCTGCATGTATGAGCACTGTGTACATGTGCATGTGTGTGTATTTGTCAAGGGTGCAACAGTGATGCAACATGGATGCATGTGACAGCGGTATGTGGAAGCCTGATTGGCAGATGTGACATGGATGCCCGTCTGAACTGTGCGACACTTGGCAGAGGTGTACACATGCATGCAAGTGTGGTGGTGTGTGTACATGTGTGGTGCACTTCCTGTGTTGCATGTGATGTCTGGCTCCCCTTTGGCTGCTGATGCTGTTGTATGTGTAGGGATGGTGGTGGCAGTTGCGATATGGCTGTGGTATGGCTCATGTGTGCCAGTTGCAATGACATGTGTGTTGGGGATTGTGATGACATGTCTGAGTTTTGCCAATGCCACTCATGTGCAACTGTCATGCGTGTATGTGTCCATTGTACAGTGCCCTGATGCCTGTGTTTTGTTTCTCCCTGTCTGCAGCGTCAACTGATGAAGAGGGCAGAGAAGGTGCTGTGGAGCACAGTGGCGGGGATCCGACCGCCAGCCGGAGACGCAAGGCCCGGCTCCCCTCCCGTGTTTTCATCTCGTCGGGGAGTGAGGAGTCCGGTGCCGCGTCCCAGGCCGCAGCTGCCGGGAGGAGGTCCAAGAGGCGGAGGTTGCAGTTGGACTCCTCGGCAGCAGAAGGGGCAGCTGGGACCCCACAGGGCCCAACTGGGGAAGATGGCACAGAGTCATCCAGGTTGGTGGGGGGTTTGGTGGAGGAGGGGGCCGCGCAAGCACCAGAGACGGGGTCTGGAGGTGGGGATCCCACTGATGCTAGTGGTGCATTGCAGGACCAGGGACAGGAGGCAGCACAGGCGGCCGCGGAGGTGCCTGTGTGCAATCCTGTCCCCGATCCTGTCCCTGCATCATCTTGCACCAGCAGGGATGCCTACGTCCAGACCCGTTTTCAGCCAGGGGATGAGCTGATGTCAACTGGCCTTCCTCTGCCTGCGGACGTGGCCATCCAGGTCTGGGTTGAGCCTGTCCTGGCTGGTGTGGCGTTGCGTCAACGGGCCATGCGGGGTGACCTGCAGTCTTTTCATGGAGAGACTGCACGTCATCTCGAATGGATCGTTGACCACGTCAGCCTGCTGGGACAGGTCACCCAGGCCGGATTCGCGCGCCAGTCGTCCTCTGGGCCATCTCCCCTCCCATCAGTCACCTGGGTGCCCTGTGGAGCTGCCTCTGACGGTGCGGCCAGGCTGGTGGAGGAGGCATCCCTGCCACAGTCGGGAGTCGGAGGTCCAGCAGGGGTGGCCACATCAACAAGTGCACCCCAGCCGGCGGAGGATGTGCAGGCAGCAGGAGGCAGTGCACGGGCAGAGGCAGAGCAGCAGCAAGATGGTGGGAGACATGAAGGCTCGGGGCTTTCGACATCGGAGGGGCAGGCATCGGCCGGAGGGCAGGGGGACCCAGGACAGAGAGTGTCTTCCGTGTGGCAGCGGTTGGGCCACGCCATAGGTGCGGAGCAGCGGCGGGCGGAAGAGGCGCGGCTCACAATGGTCAGGGCGGAGAACTCCATGCGGAGGGCCCTGAGGCGGGCCGAGTGCCTTGAGGCAATCCGCAGGGGGTTGGAGGAGGACACGGCGTCGTCCCTGCGGACCCTCGGGGCCATGGAACTGGACCGCCTCCGGGACATCGAACAGGAGTTCGATGATGCCCTGGCCCGGGACATCACGGAGTGAGCCGCTGGACTTGCCCGCCGCCTTTGTATATAGTTCTTTAGTTTTAGGTTTCCTTTCTTTCTTTCTTATTATGATTTGGAGTCGACGGACACTGCTCCACTTTTTGTATATAGTTTTAGGTAGGTTTTTTAGTAGGTTTCCTTTGTTGAGTTGGGCTCATGGACCCTTGGTAGTTTTTTACATAGTTCTTTATTGCATGGAGATTTTTTTGATTTTGACTTTGGCCAAATATTTTTGGGATTATGATTTCAAGTTTTGTGTTTTTATACGGACATGCAGGTTTTTTTTTCTCATTCACATTGTAGTTTGTTTTCTTTCTTTAGCATTCTTTATTTTTTTCAATACAATTTTGTTTGCATACTTCACTGTGTGGTATCATCTCATGGGTTTCATGCATGTCATGTTGTGTGTTTTCCTATTCAATTGCAACCATTGTGTGTGACGGACATGGGTTCATTAGCTTCATGAACATTGGGGGTGTAACATGTGATTTCCATTTCCATGTGGGTGAATGGGTTACTTGGTAGGGCTTTTTGGCTGTGGAGGCTGTCCATTACGCACATGATTGGGGATTGTGAGGACGTGGTGGGGGTTGCCCATGGTGGCAGGGGGGTGGGGGTGCAGGGGGACATGAGTGGGGGCCTGGTGGAGGGTGACCCTGGATGCTGGGGGGTGGGGGTGCAGGGGGACATGAGTGGGGGCCTGGTGGAGGCTGACCCTGGATGCTGGGGGGTGGGGGTGCAGGGGGACATGAGTGGGGGCCTGGTGGAGGATGCCCATGGTGGCAGGGGGGTGGGGGTGGTGGGAGACATGAGTGGGGGCCTGGTGGAGGGTGACCCTGGATGCTGGGGGGTAGGGGTGCAGGGGGACATGAGTGGGGGCCTGGTGGAGGATGCCCATGGTGGCAGGGGGGTGGGGGTGGTGGGAGACATGAGTGGGGGCCTGGTGGAGGCTGCCCCTGCACTGCTGGGGGTGGGGGTGGTGGGAGACATGAGTGGGGGCCTGGTGGAGGATGCCCATGGTGGCAGGGGGGTGGGGGTGCAGGGGGACATGAGTGGGGGCCTGGTGGAGGCTGACCCTGGATGCTGGGGGGTGGGGGTGCAGGGGGACATGAGTGGGGGCCTGCTGGAGGCTGCCCCTGGTGGCAGGGGGGTGGGGGTGGTGGGAGACATGAGTAGGGGCCTGGTGGAGGCTGCCCCTGCACTGCTGGGGGGTGGGGGTGGTGGGAGACATGAGTGGGGGCCTGGTGGAGGCTGACCCTGGATGCTGGGGGGTGGGGGTGCAGGGGGACATGAGTGGGGGCCTGGTGGAGGATGCCCATGGTGGCAGGGGGGTGGGGGTGGTGGGAGACATGAGTGGGGGCCTGGTGGAGGCTGCCCCTGCACTGCTGGGGGGTGGGGTGGTGGGAGACATGAGTGGGGGCCTGGTGGAGGGTGACCCTGGATGCTGGGGGGTGGGGGTGCAGGGGGACATGAGTGGGGGCCTGGTGGAGGATGCCCATGGTGGCAGGGGGTGGGGGTGGTGGGAGACATGAGTGGGGGCCTGGTGGAGGCTGCCCCTGCACTGCTGGGGAGTGGGGGTGGTGGAGACATGAGTGGGGGCCTGGTGGAGGATGCCCATGGTGGCAGGGGGGTGGGGGTGCAGGGGGACATGAGTGGGGGCCTGGTGGAGGGTGACCCTGGATGCTGGGGGGTGGGGGTGCAGGGGGACATGAGTGGGGGCCTGGTGGAGGCTGACCCTGGATGCTGGGGGGTGGGGGTGCAGGGGGACATGAGTGGGGGCCTGGTGGAGGATGCCCATGGTGGCAGGGGGGTGGGGGTGCAGGGGGACATGAGTGGGGGCCTGGTGGAGGGTGACCCTGGATGCTGGGGGGTGGGGGTGCAGGGGGACATGAGTGGGGGCCTGGTGGAGGATGCCCATGGTGGCAGGGGGGTGGGGGTGGTGGGAGACATGAGTGGGGGCCTGGTGGAGGATGCCCCTGCACTGCTGGGGGGTGGGGGTGGTGGGAGACATGAGTGGGGGCCTGGTGGAGGATGCCCATGGTGGCAGGGGGGTGGGGGTGCAGGGGGACATGAGTGGGGGCCTGTTGGAGGGTGACCCTGGATGCTGGGGGGTGGGGGTGCAGGGGGACATGAGCGGGGGCCTGGTGGAGGCTGACCCTGGATGCTGGGGGGTGGTGGTGCAGGGGGACATGAGTGGCGGCCTGCTGGAGGCTGCCCCTGGTGGCAGGGGGGTGGGGGTGGTGGGAGACATGAGTGGGTGCCTGGTGGAGGCTGACCCTGGATGCTGGGGGGTGGGGGTGCAGGGGGACATGAGTGGGGGCCTGGTGGAGGATGCCCATGGTGGCAGGGGGGTGGGGGTGGTGGGAGACATGAGTGGGGGCCTGGTGGAGGCTGCCCCTGCACTGCTGGGGGGTGGGGGTGATGGGAGACATGAGTGGGGGCCTGGTGGAGGGTGACCCTGGATGCTGGGGGGTGGGGGTGCAGGGGGACATGAGTGGGGGCCTGGTGGAGGCTGACCCTGGATGCTGGGTGGTGGGGGTGCAGGGGGACATGAGTGGGGGCCTGGTGGAGGATGCCCATGGTGGCTGGGGGGTGGGGGTGCAGGGGGACATGAGTGGGGGCCTGGTGGAGGGTGACCCTGGATGCTGGGGGGTGGGGTGCAGGGGGACATGAGTGGGGGCCAGGTGGAGGATGCCCATGGTGGCAGGGGGGTGGGGGTGGTGGGAGACATGAGTGGGGGCCTGGTGGAGGCTGCCCCTGCACTGCTGGGGGGTGGGGGTGGTGGGAGACATGAGTGGGGGCCTGGTGGAGGATGCCCATGGTGGCAGGGGGGTGGGGGTGCAGGGGGACATGAGTGGGGGCCTGGTGGAGGGTGACCCTGAATGCTGGGGGGTGGGGGTGCAGGGGGACATGAGTGGGGGCCTGGTGGAGGCTGACCCTGGATGCTGGGGGGTGGGGGTGCAGGGGGACATGAGTGGGGGCCTGCTGGAGGCTGCCCCTGGTGGCAGGGGGGTGGGGGTGGTGGGAGACATAAGTGGGGGCCTGGTGGAGGCTGCCCCTGCACTGCTGGGGGGTGGGGGTGGTGGGAGACATGAGTGGGGGCCTGGTGGAGGCTGACCCTGGATGCTGGGGGGTGGGGGTGTAGGGGGACATGAGTGGGGGCCTGGTGGAGGATGCCCATGGTGGCAGGGGGGTGGGGGTGGTGGGAGACATAAGTGGGGGCCTGTGTAACGCTCACCTGATTCCCGCAGAGGCGCCGGTCTTGACTGGGTGAATGCTGTATCTTCAAAGGTGATGTGTAACACACGTTTGGCTCTTTGGGCTGGATCTCTGTGCACTGTATGTCTGACTCGAAGAGTAAGATGTCTGCAGATAGAAAATATGGGATTAATGAACTGGGGTTATTGGGTGCCTCTCTCCTCTTCCCTTTCTCTTCTCCTGTAGAACCCCAAAGGTTAACACCCTCACCTTAGGTAAGTGAACGCCGAGCTCTCCATCTGCCTCGGGGCAGGGTGCCGTAACCAGTTTCTTCACTGGATAAGGGTGCAGGCCTCTTGACCTCAGAGGACTGCTGTCCGTCGTTAACTGCACGAACGGTAAGTTCTGGGCACTTCAAATGTCTTAAAAGTCTTTTGTAATGATATCTCTTGTTTTGCAGGGTTCCGGCGATGGCGGATGGCGGGCTGATGAGAGTTGAGGATCGAACCCGCGTGAGGAATAGAAGCGCCTGGAAGCACCTAAGTAAGCGCTTGTAGCCTGCTTCACGATGCGCACTAACTGTCCCTTTTATCTTGCAGGTACAAGTTCGGAGCTTTAGAGAAGCTGAAGGGTGCTGGAATACCCACTGGATTCGGCGTGGGAAGGAGTAATGGCACGTGAGTAATAAAGTTGCCCAATGTCTTTAAACGCACCTTCTTTTTTCTTTCAGATGCGGGATGCAGCGCCGTAGGCCTCCGGAGCGTGCGAAGAGCTGGTAAGCTTTTGTCTTTCAGATGCCGGAATGCAGTGCGAAGACCTCTGGAGCATGCGAAGAGTAGGTAAGCCTTTGTCTTTCAGATGCCGGAATGCAGCGCAAGGCGTTGGTGACAGCCGATGGACCAGGTAAGAGATGCGCTGCCACTGAAGACCGTAGTGCTAACCTGTTCTTTCTTTGTCTTTACAGGTGCTGCTGTAGACTGGATTCCAGGATGGTAAGCCTTTGTTCCCTTAAGCCCAGGATCAGAAGCAGAAGACACGATGAGCGTTCTGCTGCAGAGAATGCAGAATAACGCAAAGCAAGATTCATCCATCCGGTGTGGTTTCAATAGCCTCCTGTAGTGCTTAGGTGTCTCCTTCCACAGCCACGCCTAGGTAAGAAAAGAGTTCCTGCTTTCCAGAAGAGTTCCAGTGTTCTGAACCTAGGGAGTGGCTCCTGCCCCACCCAACAGGAAAAGTAGTCCCAAACAGAAGAGGATCAGGGGTTCAACTGGCAGGTAAGTAAGCAGCATGGTCTGCTGCAGGTAAGTCCACCCAAGCATTATGAGCCCGGCGCTTCCAGCGCTGGGACTGGGCATCTTTATGAGCCTGGTGCCACTGGCGCCAGGACAGGGTCCAAAAGGTCCCAATTGGGACTGGCTGGCACTCGGAACCGGGGTTATGGGTCTGCTTCCAAGGGAGTCGGGCAAGTCCTGATCTTTTGGAAGCAGAGATCATGACAGCCTGGTGGAGGCTGCCCCTGCACTGCTGGGGGGTGGGGGTGGTGGGAGACATGAGTGGAGGCCTTGTGGAGGGTGACCCTGGATGCTGAGGGGTGGGGGTGCAGGGGGACATGAGTGGGGGCCTGGTGGAGGATGCCCATGGTGGCTGGGGGGTGGGGGTGCAGGGGGACATGAGTGGGGGCCTGGTGGAGGCTGACCCTGGATGCTGGGGGGTGGGGGTGCAGGGGGACATGAGTGGGGGCCTGCTGGAGGCTGCCCCTGGTGGCAGGGGGGTGGGGTGGTGGGAGACATGAGTGGGGGCCTGGTGGAGGCTGACCCTGGATGCTGGGGGGTGGTGGTGCAGGGGGACATGAGTGGGGCCCTGGTGGAGGCTGACCCTGGATGCTGGGGGGTGGGGGTACAGGGGGACATGAGTGGGGGCCTGCTGGAGGCTGCCCCTGGTGGCAGGGGGGTGGCGGTGGTGGGAGACATGAGTGGGGGCCTGGTGGAGGCTGCCCCTGCACTGCTGGGGGGTGGGGGTGGTGGGAGACATGAGTGGGGGCCTGGTGGAGGATGCCCATGGTGGCAGGGGGGTGAGGGTGCAGGGGGACATGAGTGGGGGCCTGGTGGAGGGTGACCCTGGATGCTGGGGGGTGGGGGTGCAGGGGGACATGAGTGGGGGCCTGGTGGAGGCTGACCCTGGATGCTGGGGGTGGGGGTGCAGGGGGACATGAGTGGGGGCCTGGTGGAGGATGCCCATGGTGGCAGGGGGGTGGGGGTGGTGGGAGACATGAGTGGGGGCCTGGTGGAGGCTGCCCCTGCACTGCTGGGGGGTGGGGGTGGTGGGAGACATGAGTGGGGGCCTGGTGGAGGGTGACCCTGGATGCTGGGGGGTGTGGGTGCAGGGGGACATGAGTGGGGGCCTGGTGGAGGATGCCCATGGTGGCTGGGGGGTGGGGGTGCAGGGGGACATGAGTGGGGGCCTGGTGGAGGCTGACCCTGGATGCTGGGGGGTGGGGGTGCAGGGGGACATGAGTGGGGGCCTGCTGGAGGCTGCCCCTGGTGGCAGGGGGGTGGGGGTGGTGGGAGACATGAGTGGGGGCCTGGTGGAGGCTGCCCCTGCACTGCTGGGGGGTGGGGGTGGTGGGAGACATGAGCGGGGGCCTGGTGGAGGCTGCCCCTGGTGGCTGGGGGGTGGGGGTGGTGGGAGACATGAGTGGGGGCCTGGTGGAGGCTGCCCCTGCACTGCTGGGGGGTGGGGGTGGTGGGAGACATGAGTGGGGGCCTGCTGGAGGCTGCCCCTGGTGCCAGGGGGGTGGGGGTGCAGGGGGACATGAGTGGGGGCCTGGTGGAGGCTGCCCCTGGTGGCAGGGGGGTGGGGGTGGTGGGAGACATGAGTGGGGGCCTGGTGGAGGATGCCCATGGTGGCAGGGGGGTGGGGGTGCAGGGGTACATGAGTGGGGGCCTGGTGGAGGGTGACCCTGGATGCTGGGGGGTGGGGGTGCAGGGGGACATGAGTGGGGGCCTGGTGGAGGCTGACCCTGAATGCTGGGGGGTGGGGGTGCAGGGGGACATGAGTGGGGGTCTGGTGGAGGATGCCCATGGTTGCAGGGGGGTGGGGGTGGTGGGAGACATGAGTGGGGGCCTGGTGGAGGCTGCCCCTTCACTGCTGGGGGGTGGCGGTGGTGGGAGACATGAGTGGGGGCCTGGTGGAGGATGCCCATGGTGGCAGGGGGGTGGGGGTGCAGGGGGACATGAGTGGGGGCCTGGTGGAGGGTGATCCTGGATGCTGGGGGGTGGGGGTGCAGGGGGACATGAGTGGGGGCCTGGTGGAGGCTGCCCCTGCACTGCTGGGGGGTGGGGGTGGTGGGAGACATGAGTGGGGGCCTGGTGGAGGCTGCCCCTGCACTGCTGGGGGGTGGGTGGGTGGGAGACATGAGTGGGGGCCTGCTGGAGGATGCCCATGGTGGCAGGGGGGTGGGGGTGGTGGGAGACATGAGTGGGGGCCTGGTGGAGGATGCCCATGGTGGCAGGGGGGTGGGGGTGGTGGGAGACATGCATTGTTGATCAGTAGTGCAAGGTGACATGTTGGTTGGCTGGGGGGCATGCCCATGGTGGATGGCTGCCTGCGGGACATGAGCATGGGTGCATGGTAGTCCCCCGTGGTGTGGGCTGCCTGCAGGGTCCGTGGAGGTTGTGGAGCGTACACCTGGGAGGGCCCACACGGCCAATTCATGTGTGGTACTCCCCAGAACCCCTGAAATACACATACCCTGCTGAAATCGCGTGTGGAAATTCCCGCGCACCCCTGAAATACACGTACCCTGCTGAAATCGCGTGTGGAACTTCCCGCGCACCCCTGAAATACACATACCTTGCTGAAATTGCGTGTGGAACTTCCCGCGCACCCCTGAAATACACATACCCTGCTGAAATCGCGTGTGGAACTTCCCGCGCACCCCTGAAATACACATACCTTGCTGAAATCGCGTGTGGAACTTCCCGCGCACCCCTGAAATACACGTACCCTGCTCGCACTGGGCCAATCGTGTGTGGAACTTCCCGCGCACCCCTGAAATACACGTACCCTGCTGAAATCGCGTGTGGAACTTCCCGCGCACCCCTGAAATACACATACCTTGCTGAAATCGCGTGTGGAAATTCCCGCGCACCCCTGAAATACACGTACCCTGCTGAAATCGCGTGTGGAACTTCCCACGCACCCCTGAAATCCACGTACCCGGCCAAATCACATGTGAGACTTCCCGCGCACCCCGGTATACACGCACACGTATTTTTTGTCAGCGGGTGTCCGTGTTTGTAGGTACCCCTTTGCACGTCATTTGTCCTGGAGGGCCACAGTATAGGACATTCATCATGGCAGTATATAGGTGCTATTTGTTGGCGCACCTTTTGGCGCACATTTCTTACAGCCGCAGAGACGCTACCGCCTGCTTTCTTGTGGCGGTCGTGTTTGTGCCTGTGCGCTGGTTTGAGCGTGCGCTTTTTTGCCCTATTCTATTCCATGAATACGTGTTGTAGGCGAGCGTGTGGGCGTTCCGCGCACTTGTGCCCTGTACTTCCCCCGTGACGCCCACGTTTTGGCAAGTTGTTCCCCATTCCGAGTGTTACGCCCGCGTTCCGCTTACTTTTGTTGCGTGCGCCGCGCTATGTGCGAATTTCGCTGTGGCCTGTGCGATTTTCGCGGTGACCTGGCGCACGCTGTTAGATGGCCTGTGCGCCAACGTGCGCCGCGCACTTTTTTATCGCACATCCGCTGGTTTTCTCACGCACGGCCTTCCATGAATCGATGTGCGCTGCTTTTCGTGCGATTTTCGCACTTGCACTGCGATTTTCGCTATTCCACTGCGATTCGCACGTTTTTGCCCACTTGCGCCGCGCTAATTATTCCATGAATCGGCCTGCAAATGTCACACATAAGCAAACTGTAATCACATACAGTATGTATGCAGAAGTATACTCCCTATACAATAGTAATTGTGAGGATTGCATAGCAAGTTGTGGAAAATGATGCACTGGGGGGCAAACCCATGGCATATAGTGTAGCATCCTACAATACACAAAGTCCTAATTTTGAAAAGATGCATGGGCCAAACACACTTAGTCGAAACCAACTCGATTCATTTCAGCCCAACAATGTTTTCTCAGTGAAAAATAAATAACACTTTGACATCTAAATGTGAAGGCCAGCACACCAGGGGTCGGAGAAACAGAGATAGAGGTGCCAAGGAGAGCGCCAGCAGTAGCAGCCGGTACCAGAAGCTACCACTAATTGACATCCATGCAGCCCTAGAGTTTGGATCGCCTGCCTGCACTTCTCGCTCAGTCCACTGCCATAGAGTATCCCCTACCTTGGTTATAAATATGATGCAGTGCCTTGACCCTTCCCAACATTGCCATTGTCCAAGCCATACTACCCAATGTACAAAAGGCAGACATTCTGTAGAACCTAAGTCGATTAATTCATCCTGGAGTAATCTGGGATCATATACCCAGTCATCTAAAATCATCCTGCAGTATTTGTATTTGGCAAATTGTTTAACAGAAAAATACTCACAAGAACCATTTGTGGATGAGTTTTTAATAACTTTACCACGTGTGACAATGTTTTATTACTGCAGGATATTACTGCAGGATATTACTGTAGGATCATTACTTCGGGATGAATGTTGTCACAAAGCAAACATGTATCAGGCATGAGCTAGACATGGAATATGTGTCCATGTAGGTATTTATTAGGATTATAAGGACAAACTAAAGAAACTTGCTTAGGGGGCAAGAATCTGCATAAAAGTAGCTCAGATGTTAAACAAAACACACATCAGTGTTTCATCAGGAAGGTACACGAATGGTCCAAAGCGTACTTTCCCTCAGTTCTTGCTAGAGCCAGGTCCATTCAGGCAGTTTAAGCACATGTAGGTATGCATGCTCAGTGACCCAAATAAAGCATGAAGAATTCCATGGGAATAAAAGTCCTTCAGTGTTTTCAGTCTGAAAGTAAAGTATCTAGTATTTTTAACCTCCTTGACATTGTCCTGGTACCGCTAAGTGATGGTGTGGAGGCTTCGTCCTCCAGGGTCTCAAATAGGGCTAGAGCCTTGTAGTTGATTCTGGCATGAGTGCTGTCCTTAAAGCGAGAACCAGATCCAATGGAAGATAGGAAGTTACCCTACTGTATTTACAGAGTCCTCTAGTGTACTATGACCTTCCATCACTTGGGGTCATGGTTCAATGGCCTTACAACCCACATTTTCTTTCTAGATCTCAGTGTCACGCCAAAAGGCTGTGCCTGGGGACCATAAATTATCTTAATCCTCTAGTTAATTCTGTCCTCATTCTTCTCTTGCACCTCCATGATGCTTTGCCTCAAGCCCGTTCCACCACCCATCCCGGGCTGCCCTTCCTTCTTATCTCAGTCTCTTCATGTTCCTGATCTTTACTCTCCATCTCATTGTCCCTCCTCCTTCTCTCTCCTGTTCCTAGTAATTCTCCTCTTTACCTTTCCACTCTGATCAACCTTCTCTTTAATAGCCTCCTCCTTAGGCACCCCTATAATAACACTTGGCATCTTAACCCCCCTCCTCTGTAATTTTTCTGACAACCTCCTTCTTAAATTCTCTTATCACCTCTGCATTCAGAGATAACTTAACAATGTATTGCTTCCAACTTTCTGGGTCCTACTCTCCTCAACCTCCTGGTTCTCTCTTTTCTTATCCACTTCAGTCTCTTGCTCCCCATCTTTTTGGATCACTTTCTCCCTGACCTCTTGGGTCTCCTTCTACTCAGCCTACTGGGGCTCTCTCTCATCCCAGCATCCTGGGGTTCTTTCTCTCCCAAATATCTTGGGTCTCTCTCACTGTCTTCCTCCACCCCACATCATAGGACTCTCTCTCTCACTCTCTCTCCCCCTCTCTCCCTCTCACTCACTTCCTCTTCCCAGACTCCCGTTTCTCTTCTCAGACTCCTGGGTGTGTCCTTCCTCATCCTCCTGGGTCTCTCTCTCCTCAAACTCTTGTGTCTCTCTCCAACTTCATGGGACTCTATCCTGTGCCTCAAGGGTTTTGCTTCACACGCCTCTTGAGAGTCTCTCTCCCGATCCCCTGTGGCAATCTTTTCCCAGTCTCCTGGGTGTTTTTCTACCGAGGTCCCTGGGTCTTTCTCTCCCAAGCCCCCAGGTCTTTTACCAGCCTACGGCGGACTACCAGGGCTCTCTTCCAGGCTCCTGTCCCCTGCTCATGCTTTGTCTGCACTCTTCACTAGCCATATCCAAATTATCTCCTTCTATTTATAGGTACTTCACCCCAGCTTTTTGGCTTAAGGGAACTCAGATGTGTCTTCCAATGCAGTTGGTAGGAAGAGTGGTTGCTGGACCCGGACTTCAGGATGTCTTGTAGTTTTGATCTGGGACATGTGGTTGTTCAGTGCCTTCCATCGGTTGCTTTCCTCTCTGCTTGCAACACCCAGCTTGCCAAACACCCAGTGGAGGGCTCCTTTATCCTAGCAGACCATAGGTGTATGTTTTTAGAGGCCATGTGGGGTGACTGATTAACTGCTTGAGTTCTCTGTCTTAGGTTGGGCATTGCTTCTTCCCTGTGTGGTTTGAATATGATTTCTGACCCCGTGCAAAGGTGCTGCTGGCTCTGTGGAAATATTTCTGTTCACAGATTCCCTTAAATGGATAGCAGATTATAATTCAGCAATGTAATGAGCCCCTACTTCCTGCAGCCTGGCGATAGAATCTGCCTATGCCAACCCCGGCCTCACCAATCACCAATAAGGTCAGGCAGGGGGATTTCTCTTTTACAGAAAGTTAGTGTCACAACATCTTCAAGACGGGTGTATATTACTACAGGATGATAACTTCTGTGAGGGTATACATTACTCATAGGTTTATTCCAGAGTTATTTTGTGAAGGGTATGGGCCTCATTACGACCCTGACGGAAGACCATGGTGCTACTAGCACCATGGTCCATGCCGGTAAGTTACCGACTCCGCCATGGAGAAAGGGGGAATTACCGCCCTGCCAACCTTGTAATGGGGTGGTAATTCCCCCTTCCTCCATGGCCCTTCCCCATTCCCATTTTTGCCCCATAGGGCTCAATGGGGAAGGCGCTAAGTACGGTGCCGCAAATTGCGGCACCGTAATTAGCACCAAGGTCCCTTTGACGGCTGGTCTACACCAGCCGTTAAGGTCAGGTCCCGCAAAGGGACCTCATAATTAGGCGCTAATAGGTTAACGGCGCCGCAGCCTTTTACGGCGCCGTTAACCCATTAGCGCCTGGGTCGTAATGAGGCCCTATATACTACCCCCAGATGATTCCCTTATTTGTATGTACTACTCCAGGATAATTCAATAACTTCAAGATACTGGAAGGGGCTGGATATTTCCTGACTTGCTGGCCAAAGGTTTCTAAAGCATCTGAGTGCCGGATGGTGTAAAATAGCCAAGGAACTAAATTCCTGACGAGCCTAAGCACTCTGAAGTGTTTTTGAGGGACAAGAGTGAAGGCCTGCACATGAATATATTGCCAGACGGAGAAATAGCCAGACAAACCGAGTGAAAGAGAGAGAGACAGATGCAGGGAGTGAAATGCTGCAACAGACAGGAAAAAACTGAAGGGGAGCAAGAGAGAGAGAGCGCGAATGAGAGAGAGAGAGAGAGAGAGAGGCACAGAAAGAAGAGATGGAGAAGGTGAAAGCTCAAAAGAGAAAGAAAGTAAGAAATAGTAAGAGAATCATTGCAAGTCCACAGAGTGAACCCCACAGAATGACTCACAAGAAGAGCAACAGAGAGGGAGGAAGAAATAGACAGATAAAGCAACACTCACATGGAGCTTACGTACAGATTCTGAACAGCACACCATCAATCATACAGTGAGAAACCCTGAGACAACCCCCGAGAGTGATAACATGAGGCAGAGACATACGGTTACAGATGGGAATAAATAGAACTCTAGTGAGAGACAGTCAGAAAGCCTGAAACACACAATAGCCGCCAGAGACAGCATAAGGATACATTAAAAAAGAGACAGAAAAACATTCAAACAATGCCATAGTGAACCAGGAGGGAGGACCATCCACAGAAATACAAAAAAGGGAAAGATATAAATAGTCAGAAACTGAAAAAGACAGACACATTCAATGACAGTGACAGTGAGATAAAGGCCAAGAGCAAGACAGCCTTATTGAGGCAGGCAGATGCAATCACAGAGACAGCCATGGCAAGGACCAGTGATTCATAAAGAGCTTGCAGACACAGTAAGTATCAAAAAGAGTGAGATAGACACAGAGAAGGACACTGAGAGACAAACAGAGAGAGATGACCACAGTGAGAGCACAAGGAGAACCAGAGCGTAAGGCATCCAAGAACAGGAATATAGACATGAACACCAACAGACATTCTCAGAGTTAGATATTTTGAGACTGCCATATAGAAACTCAATATCTGACATGAGAGCCAGACACAGATTGATAAAGAGAGAAAGATACTAGGAGACTTTCATACAGAGAGACACCTAGATCCATCCAAATATACCAGCACGGAGAGAGATGCCCAAAGACATTCTTAGGAAAAGAGATACACCTATTGACAGCTAAGATGAAACTACATATAACAGAGAGCGATAGCAAGCGATATCTGAAGACAGTCCTCACCCAAAGTAACCTCTAAGCAGCACACCAAGTGACAATCAAAGCAAGAGGAATCTAGAGGCAGACACTGAGAACCCTTGAGAGACAACCACAAAGAGAAAGTCTCTTGGTGACTCCAACAGAGAGAGCAATGCAGAGGCAAAAACCGAAAGAGACAGCTATTGAGAGGAACTATTAGTGTTAGCCATGAATAGACTCCATGAGATAGGTAATTTCGAGCAGCAAAGAGAGAGAAACACCAGGAGAAAAACACAGATAGTGGCAGAAATGGTGACAAAAACAATTACAAAGAGGAGACACACTAAAACAGTGGCATAAAGAAATCCCCAGAGAAAGAGACATTCAAATACCAACAAAAAGAAAGACAATCTTTAAGCCTGAAAAACAGTAATTTCTACAGACAGCCAAGCATCCAAAAACAAGCATAGAGTGAGTGACATCAGCAGAGAGAAAAAGCGATGAAAAGAGAAAGAGGCATCCGGCTGTAGTGCAATTGCACGGGAGAGTGAAAAACGGCAGACAGAGAGAGAACAAGAGACAAGTGGCACATTCATGCATAGGCATAGCCAGAATAACCATGAGCAAAGCATGGTGAGATATAAAAAAGACAATTTGAGGGAGACAGCCTGAGAGAGAGAAACAGAGGGCGAGAAATAATCTGAGACAGACATCGAGAAATGTAGAGGCAGAAACAGAGTGGTACAGCAGCTGCAGACATTGACTCTCCCAAAAACAGAGACACACATGGACAAATACAAAGAAACAAGCAAAGATACCTTCCTTCCAAAGCCACGGGGATATTTCTTGCATTTTTCTGACACATTTGCATGTCCACTTACTACTGGACCCAATAATGTGGATTATTTGTGTGTTTTATACCTCTTTTCAAGCCTTGTTTGCATCTGTAGCCCTTTTAAAAAAATATACTTTTATTTCTGTGTGTCTATCCCAGAAATGCACTTTTGTATACCTCAAGGGAATGTTGTGTCTGTACATTTGCAGGAATAAGCAAACATATCCTTTACCGGTGCAAAAAAACCTAGTTTGTAGATCTGCCCTCAACAGTCATCTCCACAGATAGGCAGTTACAGAGTGACACCCAAACATAGCTATAGAGTGTGAGACAGGTAGAAAGTGACATTCTGGGCTAGAAACAAAGACATACACTGGGGCACTCCCAGTGACAGCTACAGACTCCCAGATAATAAAAAAAAACGTATTCACAGGGAAAACATGGGAGGCATCTTATAAGAGAGCCACAGAGATAGCCACAGCAAAAGGCACCCAGAACCAATATATATTCACACAGTCACTTATCGAGCCAAAAATAGTCAAAATGGATGGATAGCTATGATCTTAGACCAGAGACAGAAAGACAGATAGAAATACATGTAGGACCAGCCACCGAGCAAAATAGAGGCATTTTGTCAAAGAGACACATAAATCAGCCAGAGATGGGATTAGAATCACAGCCATTCAGAGATAAGAGAGACACAGGAGAAAAGAGTGATGCAGGTCCTTGAAACAGGCATACTGGGAGACAACCAGGGGTAGGCACAGAGAGAGGCATCACGCAAATAATGCTGAAACACATACAAAGATGTGGAGAGGCATGACAAGACATTGGCCCTCATTACAAGTCAGGCGTTAAGGGTTTAACGGCGCCGTCGGCGCCGTTACCCCTTAACGCCTGATTCACACTTTAACGCCTGCTTTTTGCAGGCGTTAAAGTCCAAGGCGCTAAGCGACCTTGGTGCTAATTACGGCACCGTAATTTACGGTGCTGTAATTAGCGCCTTCCCCATCCCCATTATGCCCTACAGGGCAAAAATGGGAATGGGGAAGGGCAAATGGTGAATGGGGAATTACCGCCCCACTCACCTTGGAATGGGGTGGTAATTCCGCCATCCACCATGGCGGAATCCGGCATGGACCATGGTGCTAATAGCAATAGCTAATAGCACCATGGTCCACCACCTGACTTGTAATGAGGGCCATTGACAGAGAAAATGATTGCGAGATTAATACAAAAAGACACCCAAGAGTGATTTCGCGAGACATCTACAGCAAGAGAAGCTCATGGAGATCCATAGAGAGAGAAACATCAGAAGAATGCGAGAGAGAGAAAGGGAGAGGAAGAGCAAGAGCCGTTGAGAGAAGCGCAGAAACCGACACAGACGCCAATTAGAATGCACAGACTTCTACAGAGAAAGCCATCCAGAGACAGCCGGAATGAAACCCAGAAATGCACAGACATACAGACAGCTACAAAGGATAGCACCAAGGGCCACTGACAAATCATACACAGGGGCATGAGAGAACAGACTTAGAGCAAGAACTCCCAAGTCCTAAGAGAGCGAACCACACCATGGTCGAAGTGTCAAAAAAGAACCAGTGCCTGCAAAACATGTTTTAAATGGCAGGGGTTTGACCCAGAAAGAATTGTTCAGGCAGATGTTTGTCTCAGGCATTTAGAAGCTTGTTCTGTCTTGCTTCCTGATTCTGACGGCTAGTGGCTAGTTCTCGGAGACTCGGACACCAACTCCTTCCTTCCCATCGAACCTTTGATCTCTCATGTGAACACCACACTCAAGGGACGTTCCTAAGATGGTTCTTCACAGGATTTATATGAAGCATACACAAATACATTAGTGGTCAGCATCAACCAGAAAGTGCATGAGAAGTATTCAGATGATATAGCCGGTAGAGTGTGTACAGCTGCGGTGCATCACTGACATATAGCTGCCCCTCCCTGAACCCCATAGTCCAAACACCATGGCACAATAAACCTGAGGGTTCAGGGAAAAACTGCAAAGGAAACAGAATCTTCACACAGAACATAGGGATTCCAGGAAGAAGCTAGGAATAAGAAAGGAAGCAACCCAATATTGAGTGAGAAAGCACAGACACACTTGGGGAGATAGTGCACAGGACCTTTGGATGACCTACAGTCAAGCAGGTGGGAAGAGATGCAGGTTCAGGATTGCACCTGATGAGGCAACCTGAGCCATTGCATAGGGAAATAGAGAGGAGGTGAAGACTGCATAGGAAGGAACAGAGAGGCAGGGAGAAAAGGGTTAAACAGACAATATTGCATGCATTCATCCCCAGCCGTTATTTTGAAGTAATTGTTTTTGAAAACATTACTTCGAAAAAACTGATAGACATATTTGGGGGGTGGAGTAAGGGGCTACAAGGGGTGGAGCGGGGATTGGGTTAGGGTTTATAATATAGGAAAGGGAGTTTTGGGGGACCCCCCAAATAAAAATAAAAAACATTACATTGAGCCAATTTAAACTACTACAGATAATCAATCCAGTGATAGTACATTTGGAGTTTCCAGTGTTACAAGAGACCTACTAGTGGTGCCTCATGACACATACTCGAATCAATGCCCCTAGAAGTGGTTAGTGGTGATAATAAGGCTTGTTTCCTAAAAAGCATACCCTCCTCTAATATTTCATTTTCTGGTCCCTTCCCTACCCACCTGTAAAAGAAAATGCTGTGAAAGATCATTAGCCTAAAGTTAACTGAGAACACGGAGACTGCTTTGGTATAGAGCAAGAGAGGCATTGCTCAAAAGAGTTTGTTTTGTGTATGGGATTTCTGTCTCTTACACAATGCGATGATGGGAATGTTCCCCCTGAGAAATGCAAATATTTTTCTGCGCATCTGAGGAAGAGAATTCCACAAACTGTAACCATTTGTAGGCCCTTTATTTATATTTATAGACACTGGGTGGATGCTAAAGAGGTGCAGAGAAATGCACATGGAAAATTTTAATTTTGCCATATCCCAAAGGATAAGGGCAGACATTTGGAGTGTGTTTGAAAGCAAAGGAATTCAGCAGACCCCAAGAATATGTATTGAATTTTTAGTACAGAAATTAACAATTACAGGATTTCATCACAGTATCATGTCCCAAGCAAAGAGATAGAAAATACACTTGTCCATTACAATAACCTTTAATTTGTTCTCAATATTTGTATCATGCAATATATTTAATTTAACTAAAATAATGTGAAGTTTAATGAAAAAAAGAAGCATCATTCGAAGTTCCATTTTATCTTGCCATGCAATTCATATAACTTTGAATAACACTGCATTTGTATTTAACTTGAACTAAGACTTGCCTGTTCAAGTCCCTAGATTTAGGTTGGAACAACTAGCTCCGACTCCACAAATTTTCATCATGAGAAAGAGCATTGGCTGTGAGGCCACGGTAAGAAATTCTTGCTTTATTGTGTTAAAACTAGTTGAAAGGCTAGGTCACATAAACATTGCCAGATGCTAGTAAATGTATAAGTACAAAGGTAACTGTCACATGCATCAATTTCAGGCCCCTCATAAAAATCCATGTAACTAAAGTCATTGGACTGCTGCAAAGGAAACTTCATTAGCCTGGGCATGAAATAATATCATGAATGATAATTAATGTGTGATGCACTGACAGTGACATCTGAAGGCCAGAACTGGCATTCATCTAATTTACACTTTTGTCAAAATTAAAAGAGATTTCAAGTGTAGCATTTTAAATTGAAAATATAATCATTTGAAAAGGCTTATCTGTATTATGGAATGCCCTACAAACCTGGAACCAATTGTGTTTCGATTGTGGAAATCGAAAAAAAGGGAGGAGTGGTGGGCACCACACTGTTAATCCTATTGTAATCAGTTTGCAGAATTTTTCAACAATTAGTCAAATGTTTTAACCTGGAGCTGCCAGTCCAAAATGGTCCTCTAGAACAAGGACCAAAAAAATATAACAGAGAATAAATAAGGTGACTTCACCTTATTAAAACTGGTGCTCACAGTTGGCCCCCAATCCGAGGGGTGGAAAGCTATAAAAGAATTTAAAAAAAAGAGATTTTTCTCTTTCTTCGGTAGTAAATCTTTGTAAACATATACTTAATCGATGAAGGTATATCAAGAAATGTTTTGTTCACATTCCTGATTTGTGCATTTAAAGTAGCGCTTATTTTCAATATACATAGTTCAGCGATCATCGCAGTCTGCCATAAATGTACATTTGCCAATGCATTTTGGAAAAACCTTTGTCAGGGCTGTACATGGGCAATATTTCGCTCAATCAGGCTATCACTGCTCAGATGAGATGTTCAATATATGCAAAACAAACATAGTTTTAGGCAACAATAATCAGATAACAACAGGTTCATAATATAGTGCAGCACATACCATTCATTGTTGTGATAATGGATTCATCTCATAGTGGAAAAAAGGGACAAAGCAAAAGGTATGTTTTAGTTGAGATACATTAGAATCTGCAATATCTGTGTATATAAGAAATGGTTCATGAGCTCCTCATACCTGATTGGGTGTAATTCTCATATTCAAATTTGTGAAAGAATGCATGAAACAATGCTGCCCCTGCTGAGAGATAAACAAACCCCCAGCTCGTTTCACTCTCTAAATCATGATAATTTCAGGAGTTTATGCCGAAGCGTGAGCACTCATCTCATGTCCGTGTTGTAATCCAGCTGCTGCCGAGTGAGCCGCGGGGATGCGTGCTCGCGCAAACTGGAAGCCTCTTTTATGCATCGCCATGGAGACGTGCGAGACACCGTGGTCCAGCTAGGAAGCCACTGCACGTACGCCTTGCGCCCCACCCAGGGTGTACACCCTGGGGTGGGGATGTCTCCATGGTGACACTATGGTGCTGGGTAAGCTGCTAGTGTGTGAAAATGGAGCTGTCAAAGCTCTTGTAACTACGTTGCCAGGCGCAACCTACAGACTGTGCAACATCAATTGTTGCTGTTATAAATGAGTGAAAACCCTTTCTGTTAAATGGACAGTAGTTATGTAAAATACCTAGGGAAATTAAAGGCACAGAGCAGAATGGTCAAAACCTAAACAAATACGAAACATATAATTAAGAGTAAATCCATTCAAGTTGGATTAGGACAATTGTAAAGAGAGTTGATTCTGCGATGAAAGGACTGGTTAAAGACACAGAGTGAAACAGTGCAATTTATCAGAGAAAAATAAGGTAAAAACCAACTCTTGGTGGACAAGGTCCGTTTTTCAATGTACAAAAGCTTAATCAGCACAAAAACAGAATGAATTAGGGCACAATGTGGAAAAGTGCAAGTTCATGTTAAATGTAGCAAATAGATTCAAAAACCATTTTTCAATGTAAAAAGGCTTAATCAGCACAAAAGCAGCATGGCTTAGGGCACTATGTGGAAAAGTGCAAGTTCATGTTAAATGTAGCAAATAGAATCAAAAACCATTAATCAAAGAAAAGACGGATTTGATGCATATATACATTTGCATTTATAAGAAGCACATGTAATTGATGTCCTCGTTTAGCCCTTTTGGTGTCAAGGAGCTAAAACGGTCGATCCAAAAGGTTTCTCATTGGTCCATTTTTTTCTGGAAGTTCTCATGAGGATCTCTTTTTTCTACTACCTCCAAAATGACAAATTTAATCTGGGCCAAATTGTGTTTTCTGTCATGCCAGTGCCTAGCCACTGCCGAGTTTTTGTTGTTGTTCCGTATACAGGATATATGTTCGTTCCACCTGGCTTTGGCCACTCTAAGTGTTTGACCAACATAGTACAAGCCGCAAGGGCATTTTATTGCATATATCACGTTATGTGAATCGCACGTAGCAAAGCTTTTTAATCTGATTGTTTCTCCTGTATGTGGATGGTTGAGTGATTCGCCTTACGTTACGTAGCCACAATTACTACAATTTAAGCAGGGAAAAGTACCAATACGATGCGTGGTTTTCTTTTTCTGTGCTGGTTTCATTTTGACAAGTCTGTCTTTGAGATTTTGGCTCCGTTGGTAAGCAAATGTGGGGACATCTTTGAATAAATGCTCAACCCGTTGGTCACATGTCACTGTGTTCCAATGTTTTTTGATGATGGTTTTAATACAGTTACTTTGTCTAGAATACTTAGACACAAACACAATTCGAGGTGTGGTGTCCTTCTTGGTTTTTAATTTTAGCAAGTCTTCCCTGTTTTGAGTTGCTGCACGTGATTCTGCTGCAGTGACTTCTTCTTTTGTATATCCTCGGTCCAGAAACTTTTTTACCCATTTCTTTGACTTCATTATCATAGTCAGTTGGATCACTCACCAGTCTTTTCACCCGAAGCATTTGGCTATTAGGCAGGTTTTTAATGAGGCTAGGTTGATGAAAACTAAGATGTTGAAGCAGGTTGTTGCGGTCTGTAGGTTTGCGAAAAATAGTTGTCTGATATTCTGTGTTAGTTATGTTGATCTTGACGTCTAAAAAGTGGATACTTTCCCAGGAGTATTCATGTGTAAACTGGATCCTGGTGTCTTTGCTGTTCAGGTATTAAAAGAATTCCAATTCAATGCTTGTCCACACTCCAAAGATATCATCGATGTATCTAATCCAAATACCCAGATTTTGTTGCCAGCGGTGATTGAGGAGTACATGTTCTGTCTCGAATTTATGCATACATGCATTAGTATAAGGTGGAGCCATGGTCGCCCCCATTGCTGTGCCTGTTGGAGTCAAATGGTATTGAGTTTAAATATTGTAGAAAATGTGTCGAATCCTTGATGTATGTGCTGGTTTTTTGAATGAAGGGTTGTAAAAAATAGTCTATGTATTTGCCATGAGGTTCTAAAATGCTATTCATCCCTGCTACAATCGGTCTCCCCGGTGATTTCACTGAGTCTTTGTGCACCTTAGGGAGTGTATAAAAGGTTGGTATCTGAGGGTATGAGTTTATCAGAAACGTCTTTGTGTGATGGTTGATCCATTTAAGTTCCTCAGCTTTGTCAAGAGGTATTTCCCAATTGCATTTAATTTCTGGTGTTGGATCGTTCACTAGTTGTGCATAAGTGTTTGTATCACTAAGTTGCCTTTCACACTCTTCTTCATAGTCTGTTGTGTTCAATAATACTAGACCACCTCCTTTATCTGCAGACCTTATAGTTACAGATGCATCTCCATACAAGTCTTGTATCAATTTTAATTTGTGTCGTTTCATATTGCGTGTTGTGTTGGACTTAAAACGCAGTTTCTCCAAGTCTCTCATTACCTGTTTTTGGAAAATGTCGACTGAAGGTATAGTGATTGGGGGGATAAAAGTACTCTTGCTCCTAAATTCTTTACGGTCTTCTTCATTCATATCGTGTGCTCCTTCCTGTTCCAATTCACTGAAGAACACTTTCAGCTTTATTTTTCTGATCAATTTGTACAATTCTATCTTTGACTCAAATAGTGTACTGTCGTATGTACGCACAAAACTGATACCTTTCTGCAATTTTTGTGTTTCTTGGGCAGTAAGTATTCTTGTTGATAGATTGATTACTATGGTTTCTTTTGCTGTAATCTCGTGTTCGGTTTTTTTCTTTGCCTTTCTCTTCCCCCTTCTTGTTCTCTTCTTCCTTTGTCTAAAAAAGCAGCTCTGCCGCTTATTGACGTTTCTAATGGTCTAGGGGAACAAGAAGTACCTGGATGGTTTTCTTCTTCTAAATTAGTAGGTTCTCTCTCTGTATCTGTTCCTGAACTCGATGTCTCACTAGTGTTGGTAGGTTTTGGTTTTCTTACAGGGGGACCATACTTATCCATCCATGTGTAGACTTCATCTTTTAAATAGTCGTATGTATCTCTTTTAAATTTTCGGATTTTTTTGGTTTCTAGTTCCGTCTTGTATTCTGCCAACTTGTTGTTAATCTCTTCTAAAATAACGTCCACCTCTTCTCTATTCAATGTTGCCACAAGATCTTTTTCTATTTCCTGAATTTCATTACTTAGATCTGACAAATTATTTGCCAATTCCTGGATTATAAGCAGAATGAGGTCCAGAGAACACTTATTAAGTATGGCCTCCCGTTTCTTCGATTGTGGAAATCCCCTCTTAATTAGACTCCAAATTTGCATTTTCCAAAATGATGAACATTAATATAATTATAAAAATGTAACACTGTCATATAGAAATATGCCACAAATCATGTTGTATCTTGAATTGTTTCTATGATATATAGATTGAAATGATCTTCCTTTTATTAAACTCATACACTACTACCAAAGTTATATCGTATATAAGGAAGGCCTCTCCATAATGTTAGGAGTGACATTGACTCCCACCTTTTCAGTCATGGAACTCGGAAGGAAGAACACCTCCTTTTAAATCACAAGATAAGGGACAGAGTTTAATATTATAAAATTGCTTGCAGACAGATAGATTGAGATTATTGGAAAAAGATATTCAATAATATTTTTGGATACAACTGGAAGGAAATGGTTGGGGAGAACAGAGACTAATTGGAGCCGGGTTTCTAGGCAGGCTGGAGAAAGAAGCCCTTTCAAAGTCATATGATCAGGCCAAATATTGGAGATTGGTTTCCAGACAGGTGGCTGAAAAGAGACCGTGCTGATGGAGTAACTACAGACTGAGAGGGCCATGGCTGATTCCCCAAAAATGAGAAGCCACCTTTAAAATGTAAGTAAAAGCCCCTATACAACTCCAGATTGTCCTTAGAACACTGTTCTTGGTAAACTACTGGCACTAAGAAGGCTTGGAGTAAAAACAGGGATGCTAATTAGCAGAGACACAAGGTCAGTGTAATGCAAAAATGGCACTGTGTTCTCAATTTGAAAATTAATGTAAGTGAGATTCCATTTCGAAAAAAGGCCAATGCAGTATTGTATTGAGAAGTTGTCACGACCCTCGCCCAAAACCCCGTCTGGCAAACCCATTGGCCAGGTGGAGTCAGGACTCGGGCCTCTAGAGCCTGGCATCCTCTTCAAAAGCCCTCATGGGGCCAGTCCTGGCGCCTATGGCGCCAGGCTCATACACCATTGATATAAAATGTGCTTGGGAACTACTTTATTATTGTCAGCCAACATGGAGGCATCCACATAGCTTGGTTCCTAAGAACCAAGCTATGCAGTCTAGTGTTTTGGGTGTGGTAGCCTAGGGACTACTTTTCCTGGACTATTTTATTGGGGCTATTTAAACCACACCCGAGCAAGACAACACGCTTCGGGTTACTTTGCAGCTTGCAACATGACGCTCACCGTGTCCAGCTAATCCCTCGAACCTCGGAGAAGCAGAACTTGCAAGGAGACAAAAGGAACATCATTAGCAGCAGCATCTCACCTGCAGTCTTCATCTTTAAACACTCGCAGCTACTGAGAACAGCTTCCTCGAATCTGCACGCCTCCCGGACAGAACGACCTGAAAGAGGAAGATAGAGGCAACATTAAAGAAAGCAGTAAAATTACGAACTGCTCAAAAGGCTTACCGGGCTGGTCGCCTCTCAACTGGCACCACTCCGGACATTCCACTCACGCTGAAGAACACCGCAACCTACAAGGAAGGAAAACACAGGTTAGCAAACGCAAAACTTTGCAGCGCTTCGCATAGCGCTTACTTACTGCATCATAGCGCTCTTAATGCGTCAACATTTACCAGCGGGGCTCAACCAAGCCAGTTCGCCGCGCTGAAGCTCTGCATACCTAAGGGAGAAAAAAGAGACATTTTAAACAAAGAAAGGCATGCAGGATAGCAACAAAACTAAAGACAGCAATAAGACCTACCAGAACAATATGAAACGGGCCAGCGTCAGTGAAGTAACTGGACCGAACTCGCCCATGAAAGACAACGCGCTCCTGCAAAGAAGGCAGGACGGAGACCACGCCTAATTCTACCACATGGTGAGGAGAGGGTGCCAGAGGGACTGAAATCATACGGGGGTGGAGGGAGGATACTTATCCCAGTCTGTCAGTCTTGAACACAGTCCTCCTGTATTTTCAGGCAGAACCTTCCCCACAGACCACATCAGGGCAAAGCTGAGAAGCATACCAGTGAGTAACCCGGCTGGGTGGCATCCCTGTGGATACCAGGTAAGGGTAACAGAACGCAAAGCCTCCCATAACAAATCCACCTGGGTGCCATGGAGACATCAGAAATGGACCAATTGGCGCAATTACTAGGAGAGCTTCGTGCTGGGGTTCATTCTGCCCGACAAGAGACAAATGCCCTCCGGAGAGACCTAATAGTGACCAAAGAACGCACTGAAGAGATTAGCAAGCAATACTTACAATCACAGGCAGGACAGACGCCTCTACCTGGAAGCAATCCAACAATGCAAAACCCCGCCACACCACCCACTCCAGTACAGATCACGTTAGCTGGAACAGTGCCCCTGGAACCACAAGAAAGGTTCTTAGGCGACCCACGGAAGTATGCAGCATTCAACAATCAGTGCCGCCTTCATTTTCTTTGTAGGCCTGGAGCTTTTCCAAACGACCAAGCTTGGGTAGCTTTTGTCTTATCATACCTGAGTGGTAGTGCAGCAGATTGGTCGGTGCTGTTGGTAACCCATGACGATCCTCTATTACATGACTTTGGGGGGTTCCAGAGAGAAATGAAAAAACGTTTTGCTCGCCATACCCAGGAACAAGCAGTAGACAATGAACTCTTGTCCCACGGACTGGGGAATCAGGACTTGTTAACGTACATTGCTACCTTCAACAGACTGGTTGCCGAACTAGGTGGCCAGAAAACAAAAGAACCGCGTTATTCCATCGAGGCTTACGAGGCGAATTAAAGGACGTCTTAGCCCAGGTGGTTGATCCACCCACAGACTGTGCAGAATTAATAAATCTGGTCGTGCAGCTAGACCACCGGTTGCAGGACCGAAAGGCAGACAGGTCTAAAACGGACCCTCAGACCGTGTATGTTCGACCAAGGGAAAACACACCCTGTGTACCTGAAAATGCTGTAGAACCCATGCAGATTGGAGGGATACGGCCTCCACTAACAAAACAAGAACGGGACAAAAGAAGACAACAACAGCTTTGTTTGTATTGTGGGAAACCAGGACATTTCCTGAAGGACTGTCCAGTAAAACCCCCAAGAAGAACAGTCGGGCCACAGAGAAGGATGAATCTGTTATACAATTGTAAAATTATGAAGGTGAACAATAAACTTCAGTGGTGATGACAAGGAACGAAAACCTTAGAGTGGACTCACCCGCAAAGAAGGCCTCTTGAATTTACTCGAAACCGGATACCAGGTAGGAAGTAGCTGAAAATGAATCCCTCTGGGCTCTCCCTTCCCTTTCGTGGCAAAAGCCCTGGAAAAGAAGAGAGCTCCCAGGGAAATCCTTGAGTGGGAAGAAAACCCTGCGCTTCTGCTCCCTCGTCAGCCCTCTGATGTCTTCTAGTAGTAGCACCTCAAGGTAGGGAGTATCGTGTAGTCTAATGCCAGAAAATGAAAGAGACACGTTAGGCAAAGGTAATGGATAATTCACTCCAACAGAGAATTCAATACAAGAGGGAAGTAGGATGAAGCTAGCACCTGTAGCGGCTGGGCAATGGTGATGCCAAATACCGGAGATTCAGCTTTCGGAAGGAAGCACTAAACAGAAAGAAGGAGGTTGAATATGGGCAGAGATACTGGAAGCAGAGGTAAGTGGGTCTCAGTCAAAAGAAATACCTGTTAGATGAATCGGATTGCTTGCTGAATTGGGGTTCAGCTAAGTATATCACTGTTTTACGGAATTGAGGTTTTAGCTTGAGAAGAGAAGAAAATACATTTAGAACTAATCTCTCTGAACAGATGGAAAAGAGGTTTACCCTGCCCGGTCCCTGTACCTCAGGAGTAACCGAGGGAAGTTCTGGTTCGGATATCCGAGAAACCCGGGAAGATTCCCTTGAAAGAGATAACGTTCAATCTGCTGGAGACAGTACAGCAATTTCTATCCTATTGCATGAGGAGAAGGATAGCTAGTAAGGGAAACAGAAGAGAAGGTCAATAGATACAATAGTAATGGAAGGACAGATAGACACAGCCTAGGTCCGAACTTATTTAGCGTTGAAATGCTGGAGTAGCAACGCGCCTGCTTGTTGACAAACGGGACTGATATGAGGCGTTCGGCTGAGAGTGAGGAGTCAGGTTGCCATGCGGATACACAACAGCTAGACTGCAACCAAATGCTGTAGGCGCCATCTTGGGTGAAAAGATGGACACCACATACTTTCTGGTCCAGCGGCACCAAAGAGACCAGCGCTTCCTAAGGGGCGTTTCAGAAGCTAAGGAATCGGAAAACTACCAAGCTCAACAAACGTAGAGGTCAGTTTGTCAGGTGAGAAGAAAGAGTTGCTGACCTCGCACTTTTCAATACCAGTGATCTTAATTAACCACCAACAGTCGTCAAGAATGCATGCTGTTGAAGCATACATTGATAGCGGAGCAGTTCGAAATTATATTGATCAAGAACTGGCAGCAGAGATGGGGCTTCCTTTGTGTTCTAAGCCAACTATGGACAAGGTAACCACCGTGGATGGGAAAGAAATTGCTTCCGGACCAGTAACCCAGTGCACAGCCAGGGTAACCTTGCTGTGCCAGGACGGACATCGGGAATCTATTTCATTCGATCTCATCAATGCACCTCAGTTCAGGCTAATAATAGGGATGCCATGGTTGGTTGCTCACAACCCTTTGATAGACTGGCGGGCACGAAAATTAACCTTCCCCGGTGACTGCTCCCCTGCCTGCTATTACCATTAGGAGAAACCCGACGTCTGTATCCCCATGACTCCCGGAGCGACAGTATCAACCCTCGGAGCAACTAATACCTTGCCAAGTGAATACCATGATTTCCAGGATGTTTTCCGAAAGGACCAAGCCAATACATTGCCGCCACACAGGCCCTATGACTGTCAGATCGACCTTGTTCCTGGGGCACAAATCCCTTGTGGCAGGATCTACACTCTCACAGAACCAGAAAACCTTTATTTGAAATCCTATTTAGACCAGTACCTTGCAAACGGATTTATCCGTCCTTCAAAGTCCCCCGCAGCCAGTCCTTTGTTCTTCATACCGAAAAAGGAAGGAGACTTGAGAACCTGTATTGACTACCATGCATTGAACCAGATCACCGTGAAGAACCGCTACCCCTTGCCACTTATCCCTGAGATGCTAGACCAAGTTAAAGATGCCCAGATTTATACCAAATTGGACCTTCGAGGAGCGTACCACCTGGTCCAAGTCAGAAAAGCAGATGAATGGAAAACCGCCTTCCATACTAAGTACAGCTTGTTTGAATATCAAGTCATGCCCTTCGGGTTATGCAACGCTCCTGCAGCATTCCAGTATTTCATGAATGACATCTTAAGGGAGTTAATTGATGTGTGCCCCTTAGTGTACATAGACGACATCTTAGTATACTCAGCCTCGGAACAAGATCATGTCAGTCACGTTCATTCAGTCCTCACCAAGCTCCGTCAACATTGCTTGTTTGCAAAGCTTGAAAAATGCTTTTTTCACATCACCGAAGTAGAATTTCTTGGTTTTATCCTAACTCCAGGAGGCATCAGAATGGACGTGCACAAGGTAGATGCCATTCTGAAATGGCTTTCACCGACGTCTCTGAAAGGGGTACAAAGCATGCTGGGCTTTGCAAACTTCTACCGCCGGTTCATCCCAGACTTCTCTCAGGTTGTGCACTCAATCACAGTACTATCACGAAAAAACAATAAAAAATTTGCTTGGACTGAAGAAGCCGAAGAAGCCTTTCAGGAACTTAAACAAAGGTTTACCTCCGCTCCAATCCTGCGACATCCTCGTCCAGACCTCCCTTATGTCGTTGAAACTGATGCGTCCAGTCTCGCAATGGGGGCTGTCCTTTCACAGAGAGACCCGGAAACCGGCCAGCTACATCCTGTGGCCTTCTGGTCGAAAATGTTCTCACCTCCAGAGATTAATTATGCCATCACGGACAAGGAACTGCTGGCTATCAAATCTGCCTTTAAAGCCTGGAGGCACTACCTTCTGGGGGCCAGACACACCATTGTAGTCATTACAGACCACCAAAACCTGCAATATCTCAAAACAGCCAAGGCCCAGTCCTCGCGCCAATTACGGTGGGCCCTTTTCTTCGCCGAATATGATTATGTAATCACATTTCGACCAGGAGTCAGAAACGGAAAGGCGGATGCCTTATCTCGCATGGGCATAGATGAAATAGTATATACAACTCCAGACCCAGTACCTATTATACCTGAAGACAAACTCTTGGGTATCACGACAGCCTTAACACAAGCAGAACTACGAAAAGAAATCCAATGGACAATGAATCCTGATGCCTACCTCGCATGGCAAACTCAAGGAGAACAATATACCATCAAGGACCATCTACTCTTTTTTAGGGATCGCCTATATGTACCCAAGAAGGAATTACAACAGCATATTATTTCAAACTATCACGATTCACTGATCGAAGGGCATCCTGGGATCCCCAAAACCCTAGCTAAGGTGAAAGAGAGCTTTTGGTGGCCTACCTGGCGTAAGGTCATCATTCAGTATATTCAGTCCTGTGGTGTCTGCGCACAAAATAAATCACAGAAACAAAAACCATCTGGTCTCCTACAACCATTGGACATTCCTCCAGTTCCATGGCACACTCTTTCCCTTGACTTCATCACTGATCTACCTCCAAGCCAAGGGTTTAACACCATCCTTGTAGTTGTGGACTTATTCTCGAAGATGGCCCATTTTATTCCTCACAAAGGCCTCCCAGACGCAGCCACTTTAGCAAAAGTGTTTCTGGAGGGTGTGGTTAAGCTACATGGCTTCCCTTCGGTTCTGGTCTCTGATCGAGGTAGCCAGTTTGTTTCAAACTTCTGGAAAAAATGTTGTGCAATGGCGCAGATCGACGTTCGGCTATCTACCAGTCACCACCCCCAAACGGACTGCCAAACCGAAAGAACCAATCAGACACTCGAGCAATATTTACGGGGCATGCTGCACCACGAACAAAGAAATTGGAAAGACCAGTGCTTTAAGTGGGGTAAGAAATTGAGGGGGGGCCCTCGTTTGGAGGCGTGGCCTCCATTGTGGGCGTGGCCTAAAAGTGCACAAATCATAGTAAGGTGAGCAAACAAATATATAAATGTATTTGAGCATTTATATATTTGTTTGCGTACTACTATGGTTTGTGCATTTTTCAAGCCTTCTTTTATATTCATAGCAATGTTACATATTTCTATGTTTATAAAAGGTGGCTTGAAAGTGCACACACCATAGTAAGTTACGCACACTTGTGTGCTTACCTTACTATGGTTTGTGTACTATTCAAGCTGCCTTTTATAAACATAGACATTTGTAACATATGTCTATGTTTATAAAAGGCGGCTTGAAACGTAGGCATCTTTTATAAAGCGTTGAGGACGGACAAAACCCAAGGTGGCTTTGTCCGTCGACAAAGCTTTATAAAAGTTGCTTTGAATTGTGTACGATTCAAGCCATCTGTTATAAACATAGAAATATTTCTACGTGTATAAAAGATGGCTTAAACGTACACAGTTGAAGGCATCTTTTATAAAGCCTTGCCAAAGGAGAAAGGCGCCTCGGGCTCAGTGATCTCTGCTCAGAGCACTGACCCCGAGGCGTCTTTCACTATGCGAACCCGCGGGCTCCGTGATCTAATCTACATATTAGATCATGGAGCCCGCGGGTTCGCTGAGGGTCAGTGACCTGGCAAGGGGAACTAAGGGACTGTAGCTTCCTCTGATGGCCCCTCAGATGAGGGGTCATCAGAGAAAGTTACGGAGACTGACGGAAGTGCCAGCCAGTCACAGCGACGCTGTGGCTGGCTGGCACTTCTGTCAGCTTGCCTGAGTTAAACTGGCGGGCGCATCTCTCGTTGCGGCTGCGGCCACAGCGGGATAATGCGTCCTGTCATGGCGTGGTGGGGCTGGGGGGCACCGGCAGGGCCCCGGCTCAGCCTCACTTTTTGGAGACTGCCGGGGCCCGGCCCCGGCAGGCCCCGGCCCACTTAAAGCACTGGGAAAGACCTACTATGGATAGCCGAATATGCATATAACAATTCTTTGCATTCAAGCACCGGACAAAGGCCCTTCTATACCCTTTATGGCAGACATCCACGTACCTCTGAACTAGACCTTCCAGCCAGCTTGGAAATGCCAACGGTAAAGCCTCTACACACAACCATTACTCAGGCTTTCAAAAGGGCAAAGGAACACCTTATTCATGCTAAAGAAAAACAAAAGAGATTCGCCGACCAACACCGGAAAAAGGCCTCTGATTATCAAGTAGGAGACAAAGTTTGGTTAGCCGCTAAATTCGTACCCATCAAAGGAACCCGGACCTTTCATCCCAGATTCTTAGGACCCTATACCTTTAAGGCAATTATAAGCCCAGCAGCCGTGAAACTGGATTTACCACCTAATCTACACATTCGCCCGTTATTCCATGTGTCCCTCCTGAAACCAATGCAACCCGGCACACGGATTGGGACACCACCTAAGCCCATACTTGTTGACGGAGAACCAGAATTTGAAGTCAAAGATATATTGGACTCTAAATACTCTAGGACCAAGCTATATCATCTCATCGATTGGAAAGGATTTGGACCACAATATAGATCCTGGGAGCCCAGTGAGAATATCCACGCACCACGTCTAATCAGGAAATTCCATCAGAACTTCCCAACCAAACCTGGGCCAGACAGAAGGAACACCATGGGAGGGGCATTAGGGGGGAGTGCTGTCACGACCCTCACCCAAAACCCCCTCTGGCAAACCCATTGGCCAGGTGGAGTCATGACTCGGGCCTCTAGAGCCTGGCATCCTCTTCAAAAGCCCTCATGGGCAGTGGTCGAAGTGTACAAAAAGAGGAAGTGGAAGTATGTTCCCTGCTGGCCTGCCCCTGCTCTCCATAAATCCCATTGCCACAACCCCTTCCCACACACAATACACCCCCCAAACACTTGCACCTGCTGTTTAAGGGCACGTTCAGTGCAGTGCACTGAAAGGGAAGGTTTCAACTTCTTCCTACACTTTTATTTTAAAACAAAACCATTCCAGAACGGTTTCTTTTTAAAATAAAAGTATAAGAGCTGTACAAGGTAATTAAAAAAAGTATAGGAGCACCGCTCCCGACCGCTAATGCTCACTTCGACCACTGCTCATGGGGCCAGTCCTTGCGCCTATGGCGCCAGGCTCATACACCATGAATACACAATGTGCTTGGGAACTACTTTATTATTGTCAGCCAACATGGAGGCATCCACATAGCTTGGTTCCTAAGAACCAAGCTATGCGGTCTAGTGTTTTGGGTGTGGTAGCCTAGGGACTACTTTTCCTGGACTATTTTATTGGGGCTATTTAAACCTCACCCGAGCAAGACAACATGCTTTGCGTTACTTTGCAGCTTGCAACGTGACGCTCACCGTGTCCAGCTATTCCATCGAACCTCGGAGAAGCAGAACTTGCAAGGAGACAAAAGGAACATCATTAGCAGCAGCATCTCACCTGCAGTATTCATCTTTAAGCACTCGCAGCTACTGAGAACAGCTTCCTCGAATCTGCACGCCTCCCGGACAGAACGACCTGAAAGAGGAAGATAGAGGCAACATTAAAGAAAACAGTAGAGACATTTACAAATTACGAACTGCTCAAAAGGCTTACCTGGCTGGTAGCCTCTCGGCTGGCACCACTCCGGACATTCCACTCACGCTGAAGAACACCGCGACCTACAAGGAAGGAAAACACAGGTTAGCTAAGGCAAGACTTTGCAGCGCTGTGCATAGCGCTTACTTACCGCATCATGGCGCTCGTAATGCACCAACATTTATCAGCGGGGCTCAACCAAGCCAGTTCGCCGCGCTGAAGCTCTGCATACCTAAGGGAGAAAAAAGAGACATTTTAAACAAAGAAAGGCATGTAGCAACAAAACTAAAGAACAGCAATAAGACCTACCTGAACAATATCAAACGGGCCGGCGTCAGTGAAGTAACTGGACCGCACTCGCCCATGAAAGACAATGCGCTCCTGCAAAGAAGGCAGGACGGAGAGCACGCCTAATTCTACCACAAGGTGAGGAGAGGGCGCCAGAGGGACTGAAATCATACGGGGTGGAGGGAGGATACTTACCCCAGTCGGTCAGTCTTGAACACAGTCCTCCTGTATTTTCAGGCAGAACCTTCCCCACAGACCACATCAGGGCAAAGCTGAGAAGCATACCAGTGAGTAACCCGACTGGGTGGAGTCCCTGTGGATACCAAGTGAGCGTAACAGAAGTGCAATTTAAGCAACTTAAATTCAGATTGTTTTTGTAGAATTATATCAAATTAATATATAATCTGTGGTTCATGCCAGCATACAATCATGCAGATCAGGGAATACTATTGTTTGTGGTGTATGATTTAAAATTGTGACCTTTGGGAGCCTAGTCAATAAATACCTGTTTGTGCACCTGTAAATAACTCAGAGAATTCATATTGTTTACAGAAACTCATGCAAAGTTTAACACCCATGCAATCCCTTGTCCTGAAATTTGAAAGGGTAAGGGTGCCTTACAATTGTACGTTTTGATGAAGAATGTTACATCTCCAGGCCAAAACCTGTAGATCTGAAGGGAAATTAATAGAAATATATTGAAAGCTGTTGATACACATATTAATTGAAGCTGTATCCTCATATTGATTGGAAAGCTGCACATACATGTATAGAGTGTAAGATGTGCACGCAGGTAGGGATCCCCTGCATCACATTTATTGTAGAAAAAAATTCTTGTATTAATTATTTATTTATTTGGGATATAGTTCTCAAGGAACTTTTCACACTTAAAATAAGTCAACCAATAGAATATTTACATTAAAAGTCAATTATACTAAATCTCTAAGATATAACCGTATTACAATTCAATGCAAGGCATTTCATCAATGGTTAAAAACACATACCCTAAAACAATTAAAATTGATGAAGAAAAATTAGCCCTCAGTGACTCAGTTATTTCATATGGGTTACTTCCTCTTCCATGGCGAGAACCTCTTGTATAAAACGTATAGCAGCCATGGACCATTTAAAAGATTTCTCTAAAACAAATGGTTGCCATAACCATCCTTTCTGAGCAACCTTATAATATTTTAAAATATACGCAAAATGGGTATGACTTTGGGAGCTGAGTGAGGTATATTCTACAATCAAATGGTAAATTGTTTCCACTACCTTTTCCTGATTGCAAAACCCACATCTCCTAAGAGCATGCTCTATACCACCTCTGGCTCCCAAGATTTCATTTGTCAGTTAAAGTTTCATTCGGAGGCAAAAACATTGTAATCGCCAATACTTCCCCAGACATTTGAGCAAGTAATCAGACATCACACTATATGACCTAACATGCAGCAATAGTCCGGCAAAGAGACAATAGCCTCTAATGAGGTTGATTGTCCTTATCCAATCTCTTTCCCACACTCTTCGTTTTATCTTTACTGGATTAGTTAGTAGGAATGCAATTGGTACATCAAGAGAGCACAACATGTCCAGGCACTGTGCCTGTCCTACCAGGGATCCAAAAAGTTGGCTCATAATAGCCAGTTTTATTAACCCCCAGATTGACTTAGGTTGAGCTTAATAAATCTTACTTAGAAAATGGATATTTGTCCAAGAACCTACTGCTTCTAGGGATTGCAGGCCCGGTTCATATCTAATTACTGGGTCAGGTACACTATGCTGAAACTTCAAAATTCTACTCCAGAAGACACTCTCCAGTTTTGCCCATTTACCAGTTAGGCAGAACATAGTTGTCTCAGCTACGTTTGTCATTATTGGAACAGCATTTGTACAATAGAACTCTTTAACTGGCACTAGTGAGAATTGACCAAATATTTATATGGCCCGCCTGGGTGCTAAGGCTGGCATTCTTTGCATCTTGCCAGCCAATAAGTGAGTCTTAATTTTCTTACCAAATAACGGAAGACCTAAATATATGAACAAGTCAACTTTCTACAGGGAAGTCTCACTTAAAGCCCAGTTACATTTTCCACTTACTTTCCCTACTCTCTGTTGCAGGATCAGTATTTTGGATTTCCCAACATTGATACACAGATTGTTTTCCTCAGTGTATCTCTCTAAAGTGTTCAATTGGCGCTGGAATTCAATAGGTGTGTGGGCCATAAGTACCATGTCATCTGTATAAAGTAAATAGTTTAAATGAATACAGTCGAATTTAGGCGGGAAAGACTGAATCTCGGAAAAAGCAGCCCCAATGTCAGAAATAAATAAATTAAATTAAAGTGGAGCCAATAGGCATCCTTGTTTCAACCCTCTTTCAGACATAATCGGGGCTGACAACCGCCCCAGTTTATCTAACCTTACACATATGGAGGTAGACGAATGTATTCCTATTAAAATTGCAAACAAGGTTGACAAACAAACCCATTTATCTCGTTTTTCCCACAACTTATTCCTGGGCACTGTGTCAAACGCCATGGTAAAATCAAATCAACGAAAGCAGCATGTAATGCTTTTTTACATAGTATTGCCTCTTTCTTCAGCAGCTCAATAATGAACCCATTTACTTTGGTCCCTACTCCTCTACAAAAACCTGTTTGCAAGATAGCCATCCTTGCCATCTTATTAGGCCAGCGTCTCAGTTCGCAGAGCATCAGGGCAGAGAAAATCTTTGACAGACTATCCAACAAGGATATTGGCCTATAGTTACTGCGCTCTAGCCTCGAGCCTTTTTTCATAAATTGGGACAGCTATTGATGTTAACCATGACGGCTGGAACATTGTTCCTTAAGAACTGCTTGAAAGTTCTCATGTAAAGCACCCAACCAAATACCTGTGTTGTTGTTTAGAACAATTATCGTTTGCCCATCTGGACTCGGTACCACTGCTTTTTACTTTTTCAGATCAGATTATGAAGGTCTTGTCTGTCCCACTCAAGAGTCCAAGCATTGTTTCCACAATCACTCCCCACCAGGATTACCTCATGTTCAGTCCTATAAATTGCTTGGCAATGTGCTCTCAAGCACTCCTCAGGAATTGGGTCTGTCTGAGAGTCTGTTTGCAGCTTGTCATTAAATTTGATCATGTTACAAAAGTCATAGGAATTTTTACTCACCAAGACTTCCATCATCCCACATGCATCCTTAAGGAGTAGTTGCTATCGATAGTACCAAAGACATTTTTCTGTAGGTGTATTTTACTTGCCTTTTTGTAATAATATCCTGTTGGTCCAAATATTTGAGGCTCTTACGTAATCCTCTTTTTTGTAGGAGTATCTGCTTATCGAATTTATGCTGATGCACAACTCTTGCAGGTCTACTTTTGGGAATTTTCTCATATATGCCTTCCCATACCTCTTGATAACCTTTGCAATTGAACCGTTCCCTAAAGAAGGCCGCATACACAGTTGAGGACAAGATTGGGTTAAAAATTGACATCCTATGATCATTCCAACGTAATCTATTAGCCCTCAAATGTATTTTCAAGGCATTACCATATCTTTCTGGGGGCTGATGGTCACTGCTTAGTGATCATACTATCCTTAGGGGGAGATGGTCACTTGCCACTATGTCTTCAATAGACATGCTAAGAATGATGAAGTAATGATCCTCTGAAACATAGCAATAGTCAAGAATAGAATTGTCCTTTGGTGCCCCCTCACCAAAGTGTAATCAGGTGGCCCATCCCCCTTAATGGTACCATTTAAGATGCACCTCCATCCCACACTTACAACCACTTTCACGCGACCTCTTGTTGACCCCACTAATCTCTTTCTCTCCTGGCCACTCAAGACATCTACTATTCAAGTCCCCACACAACATCATTGAACACATTCCGGTGTTATACCAATTGAACAAGATGTTGTCTACTGAGTCTTTAAGGGTTTCCAATAAATATTCAAAAGGAGAGTATCCACCTTGCCTGGAAACTTGCACGTAAGGGTTCGGCTGAGCAAAAGTCACTGGGCCTCATTACGAGAATTGCGGAATGGGTTAACAGGCTCCGCTAATGGTGGCGGCTCGTTAACACCATTCCGCAATATTACGAGGTCCCCTCGCAGGACCAGGTAACGACGCCTGGTAAAACCAGGCGTCATTACCGGGTCCCGCGAGGGGTCCAGAGAGCTCACAACAGGCCGGTCGTAATCGGCCCGTTGTTAGCTCCCGCTCCCATTCCCATTGATCCCTAGGGGGCTCAAATGGGAATGGGGAAGGTCCGGGCCCGGGTTCCCTGAGGGAGGATTTACCCGGCCCTCCAAACTCGGAATGGCCCGGTAATTCCCCATTCAGGGAACTCAGACCCGGTTTTGGAGGCAGCCATGCAATTATTAAGGGCATGGCTACTGCCAAACCCGTAATGAGGCCGACTGTATTATTCATTTCGCGTTAGAAACTACTATCAATAGCCGTGTGGAATGATAACCCATTTCTCCCCTACTTGCTGGTGATAATAGCACAGAGATGCCATCCACAGTAGGGGCAACCCTTAACAAACATTCTTGGAGGCAAAATAAGTCAGCACTTAACAGGTCAACACATTCTCTGTTTAAAACAAATGCGAGAAACCTCTACAAGTCCACGAGAGTAATGTCACTTTTTTAGTGCCCTCCACAAACTCCCTGAGGCTGAGTAACGTGGCCTCACATTCAAGGTTGCTGCTACCCAGGACCACTCTGTCCCACCACAACCCCAAAATGCCACCAAATCAATTCCCATTGTAGTAATTTGTCTAGATTTTGAGCCATCCCTAAGGCTCTTAATGCTTACGTTTGCATTGGACATAGTTGGCCCAGTTTGCCCAAGGCCCTATGGGTGGGAGCTCTTTTTTTCTACGTACACCAGTTTTGGAAGTTCGATTTTATACAAATGTTAGTCCCATGATCTTATCGCATCCGCCTCTGCTAATTCCTGGTTACCCACAAAACTGGAGTTAAAATTCAATGTAATCTTATCCAGGTTATATTTATTCCAAAATTCAATACGGCTAATGTTATGTTATGTGTCTGCTTGTAACGCGCCGGTAGCCCGCAGGCATCAGGGCGCGGGGAAACCAAGAAAGTTCAAATACACATAGTACTCTTCTCTGAAAACTATGATTGGATGCTAGCGGGAGAGTCAGCTCTATTCATTGGAACAAAAAAGTTTTGAGCAATTTCCTGAATCTCTGGTAGTTCACTTCTTGCCGTAAAACCGTCAGCATATTGTTCCAGTAAATTACTGCTTTCACCGCGAAGGATTTTCCTTGCCCAGGAGCACGCTTGGCAGAGGGTAGGTTCATGGTGCCCCTGTCGGCTGATCTTAAGGATCTTCCCGGTGTATAAAACGAGAAATGTGTTTTAAAATAGCTCGGGGCCTCACCATGTAAGCATCTGTCGATTATTGTCATAGCTTTAAAGTTAACTCTATCCTCCACTCTTAGCCAATGGAGTGCTCTTCTCCCTTTTGATACATGTTCTCTGTTTTTGATATTCTTGACTATGCGAACTGCATAATTTAGTATGACTTGGCACTTTTGCATTTCCCTCTTTGTGGCACCTAGCAGTAATGCGTTGCCGTAGTCGAGACGCGACAAAATGATAGCTCTAGTGATTGTCGCGGCGTTAGCTTCGTTAATGTAGGGTCTTATCGCTCTCAAGAGGCGCAAATAATAAGCGTTATTTTTCTGCAGATAGCCTACCTGTACCTCAGATCTCACAGAGGCTTCCACCATCATCCAGAGAGTTTTGACATGCGGCATCACCGTGATGATAGCGTCTTTGATGGTAAAGGTCTTATATTCCATCCCCAACTTTGCTCTAGCCTGTTGCTTTCCGAAAATCATCAATTCGGTTTTAGAATTGTTTAAGCACATTCAATGATGTTGCATCCAGCGATTTTCGCACTGTCGGTGAAGTAATCACCCATAAATTCGTAAATAAGCTGCGTTTCATCGGCATAATTCGTAAAGAATATGCCGATGTGTTCCAGGAGTTCGCAGAGGCTTCTCAAGTATAAGTTAAACAGTAAAGGTGACAGGCTTACTCCCTTAGGGACTCCATAAAGAATGGGAGAGGCCTTGGAGAAATGATCACCCCAGTGTACTCTAGCGCTCCGATCTTTCAGGAAGGATGACAACCAGGCCAGAGCCTTGGAAGAACAACCTGTGATTTTAGACAATGCCTCCTGAAGGAGCTGGTGATCCACCAAGTCGAAAGCTGAGCTTAAGTCCAGTAGCAAGAGAATGCCTGCTTTACCCTTGTCTCTCAAGCCCAACATGTGTGTCTGAAGGTCCAGCATGGCAGATTCGGTGCTATGGGAGGCCCGGAAAGCAGATTGTTGTTTATGCAGTAACTTCAAGTCTTCCACATGTTTTTGCAATTGATTAGTAGCAATTTTTTCTAACACCTTCAAGATGAAGTTCGAGTTTGTAATGGGCCGTAAATTACCGGAATCTTTAGGGTCCAGCCTGCTTTTTTGACTAGAGGGGTAATAGTTACCTCCCTAATGTCCTTGGGCACCACACCTTCACTAAAAGATGCATTGACTATCTTTGTCAGAACTGGTTCTTTATTCTCCAAAATGATTTTGGTGGGCAGAATATTTTCTCGGTTTCATTTTGGCCATTACCTTACACAAGTCGCCCTCAGATATTGGCGAGAACCTGAAACTCCCACTTGCTTCCAAGATTGGGGTTTCAGCAAGGGTGACAGGTCTGAGTCCTTCGGTTCTGGCTGTGATGATGTTATTTCTGGCCTTTTGAATCTTATTAGCAAAGGCTTCCTGCACCCTATCGCAGTCTTCACTGGTGGGTGTATGTGGCGGTGACAATACCTTGGGCTTTTCCATTCCATTGAGTATATCAAAGATTTTGCTGGATGTATTAGAGGTTGCCTCAATTTCTTTATTATAGTAATTTTTCTTAGCCTCCCTGACACCTTTGCTATAACTGTGGTCAGCCCTTTTCCAATTTTCTTTGTTTATTTGGCTTGGGTTCTGACACCGTATCCTTTCTTTGGCTCGTAATGTAATTTGAGGATAAATTAGCTAACGCCTGAGCTTTCCAGAAAATAGTCAGTGCCCTAGATCTATTTAATGTTACACGCTCCCGGTCAATCGATAATTTTTGTAGCACCACTTTACATTCACTGTGTCTGAGCCTCACTCTCTCCCCCTCCTTTTTATGTGCCTCAACAGACTGAGGGTTTACTTGTGAAATAACATTTCTACGTTCCTCTAGGGTCATAAAGTTGTCTGCCTTTGGGTTTAACTCCCTCCTAAACCTGGGGGGCTCGATCCACCTCTGTTCTTGGCCCACTGCCGTAATCTGTCCCAAGTCTCCCTCCCTATATGACTGCATTCTTCACAAATGTTACCGTCTGTGGCATTTCAGGTGCACAGTATACCACTTCCATTTCTTCCAACCTCTCCTGTACCTCCTCACCACCATGCACATTCTCATCCATTCTTACTCGTGTAGAGGTGTTACCATCTTCTTCCTGACCCACTGAGTTCACAGGCCGAAGATCCTTTTCCCTCTACACAAGTTGCCTCATTATTCGTGACCTGAGCCTTGACAGCTTCTCTTCCTCCTACTTTCCCCTGACTCTTTGCATTTCTTGGTAAGTCTCTTGGAGGGGGACTTGAGGCAGTAGGCGTCCACAATTTATAAATGAATTGACACAATCCATATTTTTCTTGTGTCCCCTGTTATTTTTCAGTTTTGGGGCATTAGAGTTCAACAATAAGAGACCCACTGTTCTCAGCTTGATTCTGTCTCAATATATCAAAGCTTTCTCTTTGATCAACCTCAATGATCTCCCCTTTTTCCATGCATCAATTCCCCCTCCGTCAAACATTAACATTGGAATATTTTCATTCAGTAAGTCTTCAGCTACCTGAAGGATTGTCAGCGAAGAGGCTGAAATGCCCTCCTGCCTCCCGTCGCCAAACATCACATTCCCTGGACTACCGACTGACTCCACTACCTCAATCAGGGACGTAGCTTGGTATGCATGGGGACACCTCATATCCTCGACCTCCTCAGCCACTTTGGTCAGTAAGCACTCTGATTACTGTTTTCCATTTTTGCCCATTATGAAACCTTCTATAAAATGTATTTTTGAACCAAGCAATGATAAAACCTCCCCTTGGTTGATTACAGATCTCCCTATTGTACGTTGTATTTTCATCAATGTCATCAAGGCTATTTGCAGGGCTTTGGTCACAGTCCCAAGATTATTCATTACAGAGAGCAGATTACAATTAGATTCTGAAAGATTACAGCTCACACTTTTGTTTTAATATTGAATAGTGGTCCCCTCACAAGCAGGGTAAACCACAAAGAGCCGATCCCTCTAGACCTCCTTTCTCTTCATACCTTTCTCTAAGGGCAGGTCTTGCAATAAAGTACCATCTGCGTATTTGTCTCATCAAACCTTCTGTCACATCTTCCAGAGCCTCCTCCCATCACCCCGATTCGGAAAAGCAAATTTACTATCACTTTTGATTGTTTCTGAAGTAAATGGAAAACTTACTGGTTGTGGAACTGAGCTAGTATTTGTCAATTTGTCTTACAGTATGATAAACTTCGGCCAGAGGAGATAAATCTACTAACTCCTCTACCTAAACCTGGTTTCCCACGGCCTTCACTGGAGTCCTCTCAAACGATCCTATACCCCTCTTGGCCCTTAAAATGTTAGTCTTTGGGCTTGTGGTCTTAGGAGGCAGCGGGTATATGATAGAGCTTAATGTCCACACCTCTCCGACCTTCCTCATCCCTTGAGGGCTGTCGGGCATTGCCCCACAGTGCTGGATCCAATTTTGTCTGCTGTGCACAATGTTGGCACAGATTCTGGACAAATGTCACAGGGCCTACTCATCGTTTTTTTAATTTTCATGTTGACCCCCACTCTCGTTGACTAATGGTGCTGGTGCCCCCAGGACCTCCCTGCATACCAGATGACCCTTGCCTTGTTGATATCGGGGTCTAAGCTTGTGGGACTTGTGAAGGGTCCTCACTCGGTCCTCTAGGCATCTGCTAGGCTTTCCACATGTTCACAAGAAAAACTGCTTTGGAGGCCTGGAGAGAGCGGGTTTGACCCTTTGTCACATTGATTTGTGCCACTGTAGTAACTAAGTGCCCCCCTCCCACAACCTCGGACGTCCGTGTACAAACATTGTGATCTTGATCCTTGTGTGTCTTCATAGATGGCTCTACTGAGACTAACTTATGTTTTTCACAGACTGGTAGCTCGATCAAGGTTGTACTCCTCAAGCCTGACACCATCTGCTTTTCCAAGGTGCAAGGCACAAGGGAGTTAAGGACAACATTTTAAGTGCTTTTAGTTAGCTCTAGTAGCTTTCACATGAGTGATCCTTGTATACAATAAACAGCAAAACAGTGATATCTAACCAAGGTGCTCAAAGCTTTCACTGTCTCTTACTTAACACAGCTGGTTCTTGTGGTTGTTGTGGTGCTTGAGGAGGATTGATGAGCTCAGCGCCCTTCTCCAAAAACTCCAAACACACCAAACAACATAACATAACATAATGCGAGCACACCATGCACTCCCCGCTTGCAAACGTGTTTTTAAAGGACTGCCTCCAGAAATGATAGCACAAGACAACAGATTGACTGCACGTCCTTAGGAATATGGGAAAACATTTGTAGACTGAAACTTACACCCAACAGACCGCACGCACATTCTATAAATGGTGGGTGTGATGGTGAAAATGGAGACTGTATTTTATGTTTATGTATGTGCTTGTTAAGCGCCGAAAGCCCACGGGCATCATGGCACGGGAAGACAACCAAAAAAACACATCAGCATACAAACCTTCCGAAAGCAGGCAGTAGGGTAAGAAAACTATCTAGATAAACAGGAACGTGTTCAGCTTTTTCCGGAAGTTGAGTACATTCCTTTCTATCTATAAATCTAGCTTGGTTTAGTTTAGTTTCTTTACTTAAACCGCACGCCGAACCCTCAGGTAACTGGGCGCCAAGACTTAAGCGAATGTTACAGACAAATAGTGGAGTTTACATCAACAACAGGACCAACAACAACAATCAACAATGATAAGTTCAAGTCGACCAATGGTTACAGGCAGGTCGAGGTTGAAACAGTGCATGTAAGAAAAGCAAGCCGGTATTTCAGAGGATAGATCGCTAGAAGTTACAATTTAGGTGGCAATACCAGGCTGCTAGAGTTGCAGAGAGACATGTAGAGAGAATGAGCAGACAGTATATAGAGGTGTGTGAGCCGACGATTAGTGTTTATTATCGAAGAGCCAGCTCTTTATTTTGGCTCTAAAGGTCCAGAATGAGGGTTGCATTCTGATGCTGAGGGGAAGGGCATTCCAGCTCGCTCCTCCTGCTCTTTTTAGATTGAATCTGGGGATGTTAAGGCAATGGGAATACATGGCTCTAGTGGGTCTGACTGAATTGTGTTAGTTGAACATGTCTGCCAGGTACTTAGGTGCAGAGTTTGTCAGGCATTTGTGGGTGATGACAAGTGTACAAAGGGAGATTATATCCCGTGCTGGGAGCCAGTGGGCGTCTTGTCTGAAGCTAGTGATGTGGTTGGATCTGGGGATGTTCAATGCAGATCTCAAGGCATTATTTTGTAGGACCTGGAGTTTGTTGAGGTTCCATTCAAAGGTGCCTAGGAAGAGGGTGTTGCAATAGTCGATCTTTGAAAGAACTAGTGCCCTGGCTAAGGTAATGCAGCTGTTAGGGGAGAGGAATGATTTGCAAGCGTTAATCAGATTGCTGGTGAAGGCAGTCATGGATGCAGTAGCATTCACTTGCTTCTTAAGTGAGAGTGTGGAGTCTATGTAGACTAGCGGCAGCTTGTTCCAGAAATGGGCAGCTAACACAGGAAAAGAGTTTTCCAGTGGCACGTTTTATTTTTGGGCAGGCTAACAGTATCATGTCTGTAGATCGGGTGATATATAACCGATTTTCGAACGAAGACAGATTTTTTTAAGTACAGAGGGGCTTGACCAAATAAACATGATTGAGTGATGAGGTTTATTTTGAACTGAATTCTTGCTTCCATCGGTAGCCAATGAAGCTCCCTACAGTGTTCAGAAATAGGGTCTCTCCTAGGTAAACATTTTGCAATTCTCACTGCATCCTTTTGCAAAATCGGCAATCTCCTTAGACAGCCCGTTTCAGCCCCCCACAGGTAAGGCGTTAAAGTAGTCCAGCCTCGGCTAAATTCAAGGCATAAACCTGTGTCCCACAATTTGGGCGGGATACATAAGGTTTCATCAGACATAGGAGTCTTAGAAAGTATTGGGAATTTTTAGTGATGTTTGTAGCTTGGGCATCAGCACTAAGTGTTGAATCTAGTATTACTCCAAGTGTCTTCACCAGGTTCACCATCTTGATCATATGTTGATCAATGTTAAAGCTTAAGAACTGTGCATCCAGTTTGGCCTGCGATTTAACAGACCCAAAAATCAGCAGTTCAGTCTTGGAGCTGTTTATGCAGAATACATTGTTAGTCATCCAGGAATCATAGATGAATGAAATGGCATCGCATGAAAATAGAGGTTTTTCTGGGCCCAGGGATTCTCCTGATAGCGAATCAAGCCTACCGTTCACACTAGTCTCAGTACTGATTTTTGCTGTGCAGAACGTATCTTCTCTAAGAAGACTTCCAGTATATTTTCACAGTATTTATTAGTGGGACCGAATTGATTTAGTGATACTGAAGGCTTTTCCAGGTTTCTCAGGACTTCAAATAGCCTTTTTTGCATTATTTATAGTGATCTGTACATTAAAGAATTCTCTTTTAGCTTTACAAATCTTGCCTCTGTATCTTCGTTTAATTGTCTTCCATTTGTCTCAGTTTGTCTGAGTTTGTGCTTTGGCCCAGGTCAGCTCTGCTCTTCTTTTCTCTTCTCTTGTTTGAGGGTAGAGAGTGTCGGTGTGTACCATTTGTGACTATTGTCCCTGTTTCTAACCACCCGAAGTTTAAAAGGATTTTAACGTATTTAATGCCTAAAGTTGGAATGTTTTGGTGAGATTAATGATTTAGAGAGACATTTACTGACAAGAAATAATAGCGTATTTAGAAAGCTTAGTATCTTCTAGAGTATAACATATATATATAATTGAATATAGAAATGAATGCGCATGAGTGAAATAGAGAGATTCAAGCAGGGAGATACAATTCTGTTTTGTTGGCAAATTGTTGTTGTGCCTATAACATTGTGGTGACCTCCCCATTCTAAGGCTGGAGACCACCTTTGTTTAAATAAACTTTACTTATTTTAATTAAACTCAGGTTCCATTCCTTTCCGAGAATGGTGAGGTAGGTCTAAATGAGTGGGGACATGAGATTAATGATGCCAGACTAGCGGAATCTATAGATTATTTCAAATATATTTCCACACACTGTCCCCTGTTAATTTGTCTTAGTTCCTCTCTTAATAATTCATCAGAGTTAGTGCTTTTCTTAGTAATACGTGCTGCAAAATTAGCCTCAGACAAAATCAATTGTCCAGAAAGTATCACTTATGTATCCACTCCACTCTCGCTAGCGCAGCAGCCTTCCCATGTTTATTTTCTGGGCGGTGTGCCACAGTGAACTGCAATCTGGCAAGGAAGAGCATCCATCAAGCAAGCCTAAGGTTGCAGCATTTCAGGAGCCTAGGCAAACCTGTTCTTCTGGTCCATCAACACCTATACAGGGCTTATAGACCATTCCAAATAATGTTGCCATTGTTCAAACGCTTATTATATGGCCAGCAACTCGCAGTTATTATAGCACAGCACGGCTCTGGGCTGGAATGAGTGGAAAGAGTGTGGGATAGTGTGACAGCATAAGGAGAGTGTGACAGTGTAAGGTGCAAGGAGAGAGTGGGAGACTTTGACGTGCAACGAGAGAGAGAAAGAACGTGGGAGAGAGAGGATGGAACGCGAGTGGCATTGCAAGACAAGAAAGCGAGAGACAGTGCAAGACGAGGCAGGAGGAGACAGTGCAAGGAGAGAGAGAGAGTGCAAGGAGAGAGCATACCAGTCCGCGAGGAGAGAAAGGGACAGTGCAAGGAAAGAGACAGTGCAAGGGTCGAGAGAGAGAGAGAGTGCAGGGAAAGACATTGCAATTAATTAAAATAGGCTTCTTTTTTCAGGAGTAGACAGATGTAATGAAATTACGATTCGTAAAAGTTAAGGCTCTATACATTCCTTTGGCCAGTAGTGACTTCCACTAGTAAAGATTCGCTCTTCCTTTCACTGCTCATATCTATACATGCCCTGTGCTATTCTACAGATAGTCATCTAGTCCTATTTTTCTATTTGCATTCTAGATAAATCAGCCCTGGAAAACAAAACTACATGTCCCAGAATGCAAAGAGAAAATAGAGCTAGATTACCATCTGTCGGATAACGGGGCATATTGGCATGTAAGCATTTCACATAAAAAAGGGCTTTGCTAATGAATATGTATGGGTGCTGGTATTTGTTTGTAGATGAACACCTTGTTTAAATGAGTTTTTGTCCACAAATGGGCAGACACATTCGTCAAAACAGGGCAATTTCGATGCATGCGTGTTTTGTTTTCCTTTGCTTCCCTCAGTCACTGCTTCAGTTTCCTCCTTTCAAGCTTCCTTGAATGACAGAGCTAGCTGTAAACACATATTTGTTTCTGTTGGCAGTGAACAAGGGGAAACGTGGCAATGGAGGCAAAGTGACTTCATGGTGTTCGCCAATGTAATTTTACATTTCCATGCAATTCACGGAACCCAGAAATGCTCTTCTTCTAACTATTTTATTTTTTAATCACAAAATACGAATCTAAGCCTACAACAAGACACTGATCAAGAATTTAGTTTAGAGGGGACGTATTTTCTTTTAATACTTCTTTTGAAATTATTGACATTAGCAAAAATGTACTTGATAAACTGCCAATTGCTATTGCATAATATCTCACCCTGGGCTTCTGCCAGCATGCCGGTACGCTCATTCCTGGCAAATGCATAAATTAATTACTATCATGTTCTTTCTCTATTGTTTTCATTGCTATTCACATATTTGTTGTATCTGCCCGTGTTCTGTAAGGGTGTTTTAAAGCTCACTGTGTTGCTGCCCTGAGCTGCGCTCTCACAAAGAGAGGGTCAATAAACCCTGTTGAAGGGCCTGGTGGTCCGGGGCACTGCTTGCTCAGGCCCTTGATGGGCAGACCCAATGGCTTGGCCGCAGCGCTGGCGCCGCGCTAAATAATGTGCTGTAGGCAGGTGCAATTAGACTACCGAGTGCAAAGTCGCTCAGCCCTTAATTGACATGGTGGAACATGTGTCGCACTACACGTGAATTCTGCAGGAGCCCAGGAGGGGCTTAAGTCACAACATCCCATGCCAAGGGTAAAAGTTCAAATAACTAAAATATGCAACATTCAATACATTTTTGATCATGTACATTGAAAATGGTGCACCTGTTCCGGTTGGACGGTGGGTCAAAGGATGGCACCCGTCCTAATCAATGTAATACACTGTGACAATCACATGCATCAGGAGTACCATGACTACGTCAAATATTACTGTGACCACTTTAAGCATGCAGGATAACAGCTTCACACACCACATTGCTTATCAGGGCCCTTTGGGGCCTTAGGACATTTATGTTTTGTTTCGCTTTATTAATGCATTTACATTGGGTGTTGGCACAAAAAGCTTTACCCGGGGACACCATGCTTGCAAACCCAACTGATTTAGGCAGTATGCTGCTGCTTTTTAAGCAGTCCTACCACCTACAGATTTGGATGACAGATCCTACTGCTTTTTACAGGGGCTGGTATGTGACTGTAAGGCAGGCTGCTTTAGACAGGCCCAGGACAAAGCATGCAACACATTAGATAGTCTGTCTGTGCGGTGGGCGGGTGATTACTTTGAGTGATGGGCTCAGACCAATCCAGTGACCTGACAGCTACATGACTCTGCCCTACACTCTGGCCGGGACAGGCCTTAGGTGAACCACCATTGAAGTCAAGTGGCAGAGCCTACCACCATCACACAGCATCTGCCTATCAGACTGAGGAAGGTATCAGTCTCCATGTTGTTCAGTTATTCATCTTGCACTGCAGGAATAAACATGTATTGCCCGGGCAAGTGCTACAGAGCATTGGAAAACTTTGCCTACTGTGTCATTGCATTACCTTCTGTGAAGTTAGGTAGTGAATTCGGTGTTGACATTCAGAATTATACATTTTAAACATTTGAACATCTTTCCATGTTGTGCTGTTTGATGGTTCTTCATTTTAGAACGCTCCAGTGGGGCCAACAATGCATATTTTGTATTTTCCTGTGATGTAATTGTTATGCGAAGTACTAACAATTACATTACAGGAACATACAAAACATGCATTGTTGGCCCCACTGGAGCATTCTAAAATGCACAACCCATCAAACAGACAACATGGAAAGATGTTATTTTAGAAACTTGAAAAATCCTGCATCTTTTTGGTCACAGAATGTTGGCAAGTATGGGACACCAGGGACAACATCTGCTGTGCAGAGTGCTGATGGTCTGTGGCGAGAGAGTCTGCCGTTGAGGTACTGACCGCTGGTGTCCCTTGTCCTTGGACTGCCATCCGGCAAGGATGTTTGTTGTCTTCTCGCAGCACTTGTGAGAACCCGCCCGGCATCACAAGTACCTTCTTCCCAGAAGTCCGTGGCCAGATTTGGATCTGCCTGATTTGAGGCAGGATAACTGGTGGCCACAGGTGGGGGCCGCTGTCTATTTCCTTTTGCCCCCAGGCGGAAAGCAATGATTTGTCTGCAGCAACATTTTGAATGTGGCTTCAGAGGCCGCTCGTTCTTTCTCTCCCGACGGGGCGCCTCCTTGTGTGTTCTGTGCAGCCTTGAGTCGCTGGGTCCAGCATGGCGGAGGCCACTTTGTTCGTTTAGTTTCTCCCCCAGGCGGGAGGTACCTCCTACCCTGGTGAGGAGGGGGGCACATGATTGCACTCTCCCTCTTGCAGCAGTGTGGCAGTGGGGGCCACTTCTCTTCTTTTCCAGTTGGGCTCGCCCACAACACCAGCTCTGTGGCAGATGCTGCTCTCCCTCGTCCCACGGGCAGGGACTCCCTTTCTTTAACAGAAGACCCTCTGCTCTCACTCCCCGGGCTGGAGCATAATATCTGCCAGTGCAGCCTTGGTCAAAGCCTCAGAGCTTTTCCAGGCAGGAGCGATCAATTAGGGGCAGGGCCATACCGCAGGCCGCCCTGCCAAGCAGTTGTTGGCAGCAGCCCTCAAAGCTGCAATGACAGGACAGCAGGTTACCACCAAACCATGTCCAGGATCCCCTGGGACGGGGTAGGAAGTAATTAGTGGGCTGCATGCCAGGTAGGCTGGGAGGTCTATGGTGCACCGGGGAGGCCGGCAGGTCTGGTCCATGTTGGGGAGCTACGGGGAGGCTTTGTCCCTCGTTGTGGACACCATCTTGGCCCTGAGCTGAGTGCTGTGCTTGTACCAACTTCGGCAATGCAGGTGGAAGCTTCACCAGGCACCAGGGGAGCCGGTGTCCTGGCAGGGACAAGGTGGTCTTCCCTTTGGGTCGGGCACAAATTCCACGCCTCTCAGGAGCAAGCTTCGTCATGCGGTTTGCATGGCCAGACTGACCTAGCCCTTCTTGTGGCCACCATCTTGGCCTTTGGTGCCATGCCCACTACAGCGTCTGCAACGCTGTTGCCTCACTTCGAAACACTGATCGCGTGGCTAGGACAGGCTGTGTCCCTTCTTTGGGATTTTCGGGGTGCTGTATCCCATCCTCGTCGCCAGTGTTAAGGGGCACAGTGATGCCAGGCCCTACTGGATGAGGGCCTTGCTGGGCAGACTCACTGCCTAGTGTGCAGCTCTGGCGCCATGCTAAATAATGTGCTGGAGGCAGGAATCATGGTGGAATAAGACTGCCGAGCGGGAAGCCGCTGGCCCTTTATTGACATGGTGACACATCTCCCAAGTGTCACGCTACATGTAACTTCTGCACGAGCCCAGAAGGCGCTTAAGTCACAACAAACCCCATACCTAATTGACATTCTTCTTTTGCCAATGGGCATCTTGAACCTAGGGACCATTTCTGCCTCATGTTATGTCTGCTGTCATTTCTTGGTTGGGTGGTCCCATAATCGTGTCAGGCCGTCTTAGGTATTTTCGGCATGGCCGTGCTCAAGTGCCTTACGGTTGTCCCTAATCTCTGCTTTCTGTATGTTTTTCCCCCTACTGACAGCCCATCACATGCTTCTTTGGCATGGCGGACAAAAGAACCTCTCTTCAGGATGATAAATGCCTGTTTTGTGATGCATTGAGCTGTGTATGTAACAGGTGGAAATGCAACACAGTGGCATGGCATCATGACCTTATTCCTCCGCTTAGCCGATGTTCTGCGAGGATTGGAGTGCTATGTAAAACATATGTCGCTTGGAAATGAAGAAGGGACCGACACCTACTATGTGATGTTGCAGTGCTTAGAGTAAATATATTTCAAGAGTATGTGAATGTGATTATGGAAAGGTTCAACTTGTACACTCGAACATAAGCAAGCTGAAGACCACCTACTGTGACTTTGATCATACCACCCAAGATCAAGTTCTCTTTAGCCAGATGTGAATGCATGCCTAGAACAAGAACATTTGAGAAAGTCTGTTTACAGGGGCGAACCCAGATTTGCATACTACTATATAAATAGCCAGCGGCAGTGAGGCATCCCAGGCTAACATTAAGACCATATAATATGAAGGAAAAGACTCAATGGGCCCAATACATAGAATGTTTTGTGTACCGCAGAGGACTTTGTGCAGAAAAAGTTCAGAGTGCAGTGCACAAAACTCATGTTGCCGATTCGTGGATCTGACTTTGCGTGGGTCCTTCCTTACTTTACGTGATACTGAGCACTTTGTGCAACACACTACGCAAAGTGTGGGATGGGCTAGCGCAACAAATCTAATAGGGGGCGGGACATGCATATTCCCCATTCCCTGCATAAAATGAGGAAGAATGTAGAATAACGTGGGCGTTTTGAGAGATGCGCTGAAAAAGAAATGACATGCCCAGTCAAGCTCAAACATAACCCATTTCATGGATTACTAACCACAACTTCCAAGAGCGAAAAGGCACACACAAGCCTCGTGATCTCACCACCACATGATACACAACACAAAGTACAAGGCGCAAAGGAGACAAATTTAAGCACAATGCACACAATTTCAAAGTTGCACTTCCAGGATGAATCCAGCTGTAGTGGCAGCGATTCTACATGTTCACGGAAGGAGGAGGACGAGGATGGTGACGGACAGGATTTTGCATCATCGCACAACACCCTTTGGGATGCCAGATGACGAGGTTTATGAAATGAACAGCTTACCTCCCCATGTCATTCAAGACATGGTCAGGGAGTGGGAGGAAGACTTTACATCACCCAACATCTGCTCCCATACAGTCACACCATTGGAGAAGGTACTGACAGCCCTACATTTTTGGCTACAGGCTCATTCCTGCAGACCTCTGTCATTTTTGGGAGCATATCACAGGCCACGCAATCCCAGAGCCTAAACCAGGTGCTGGGCTGCATTAAATCCCATGTGTGTAGGCACATATACATGCCACGCACACTGCAGGCAAGGCAAATAGTGTGCCAAGAGTTTGATTCCATAGCACACTTACCACTGTTACTGCGAGACATTGTTGCACGCATGTTGTGCTACAGCCCCCCGGAGCGACCAAGCACATGTACCGCAACTGCAAGCATTGGCATTCAATCAATGTACAGGTCATCTGTGATGCAAAGGGAGTCATCATGCATATGAATGCCAATTTCCCCGGAAGCACACATGATAGCTTGATTTACCGCTGGTCACCCCTATACCAAGCCTGGCATCAGGAAGCTTTGGCAACCCTGGCTCATCAGTGAGTATCAACTGTCACACACATGCAAGCAGTCACATGACACACGGAACACCATGACAATCAATGCAACAAAAAAAACATTTACACATTTGCACGGTAGAGTGCATACCCGCACTCAACATTCCTACTCATGCCTTCAAGAATCCTGCCACCCCAGCTGAAGTAAGGTATACCATGGCACACATAGCCACTAGGGGCACAGTAGAGCACACCTTGGGCTGCTCAAGTCACTCTTCCGCTTCCTTGACCTCTCTGGTGGCATATTACTATATGCCCACAAGTAATATGCAAGATCTTCATGGCATCTTATGTCCTGCACAATGTTGCCACACGTCGTGGCATACCAGTAGAGCTGCAAGAAGCATATCGCCCGCAACCACAGACACTACCCAACCCCTTGGTAGGCCAAAGGGGAAGGGCACAGGGACAGGATGCATGCAATCAGCTCATGCACACCCACTTCACATGAATAGCATTCCCTGTGGAGCACACACAGTGAAGCCACATTCCTGGTGTCCTTCAATGATGAATCGGGGCTAATCAACCTTACTCATAACAACACCCAGAGATTGTGTGTCTAGGAGAGGCAAACTGTGTGTGTGTCCATAGCCAACAAATCAACTGCACAAACTACTCATGCAGTCCTAGCAAGTGGAAACAACAGTATCCTTGTCGCTCATACAAAATCACACAACACAATCAAAAACCTGCAATCTCTGCCACATGCTCACCAAAAACAATTGTGCACTCAGACACCCAACAACACACAGGAGAACACAAGTAGAAAGGCGCAGCATATAATGTAAGCAGGAAAAAACACCTGTGAGGACTGCTCTGACCAATTTAGGCGTGTTTTACCCCAATATACAGGTGGAGTGACTACTCCATTCCCTAACAACAATACATCTCATAAAACACATCTTCATATAAATAGTCATTCAGACTAAGAAAAGTGCAAGTTCAGTTCAAGAAAGATACCCATCTCACCTCAGCTGTTTTCCCTTGAGAGTCTGCTCCAGCTGTCCCTAGTCATTTAGCAATGCACTTCCCTGTAGGTGTTCAAACCAGCCTACACTGCTAAGGTGTGGCGTGCAGGCATTCCACAGCTATGTGCCCTTGCATAGCAGCAACAATCTCCCCTCACAGAATTCCTCAGAAGAAAGGAAAATACAAAGTCAGAGCAGCTAACACATCCCTGCACCCAATGACACTGTAGCCTGGTCCCCTCTGAGTGGCATGCAACAACTGGAAGCAATGACTCTAGAGCCTTCCATTGCCATGTCTACCCCCAAGCCCATGCAGCTGGACCTACACAACTCAGGCCAATGCCCTGAAAAACACCCTACACAGTGACAGCATCACCACCCACAACGCCACCACTGTGTGCCCCCTGTGTGCCATGCAACAACTGCAAATATTGACTCTGCAGCCTCCCATCACCATGTCTACCCCCACACCCATGCAGCTCTACCTGCTCACCGCAGTCCAATGAACTGAAAAACACCCATTGCAATGACAGCATCACTGCCCACATCACCACCACTGTGTGCCCCCTGAGTGCCATGTAACAACTGCAAGTAATCACTCACCAGCCTCCCATCTCCATGTCTCCCCTGCACCCATGCAGCTGGACCTGCTTACCTCAGGCCAGCACACTGAAAAATACACCACACAGTGACAGCATCATCGCCCACAACACCACCACTATGTGCACCCCTGAGTGCCATGCAACAACTGCAAGCAATGACTCACCAGCCTACCATCGCCATGTCTGCCCCTGTACCCACGCAGCTGGACCTGCTCCCCTCAGGCCAACACACTGAAAAACAGCCCACACAGTGACAGCAGGACTTCCCACAACACCACCATGGTGTATACCCCCTAAGTGCCATGCAACAACTGCAAGCAATGACTCGCCAGACTCCCAGCTCCATGTCAACCTATGCACCCATGAAGCTGGACCTGCCCACCTCACGCCAATACAGATAAATACACCCCACACAGGGAACACATCCCCACCACCAATGTTACCAACCCTGTGCTCCCCTGAGTGCCATGAACTAACTTGCGCAAAGTACACACCTGCCTCTCATCCACAGCATGTCACCCTAAATCTCCTTCTCAGCTTGCACAGACATGCAGTACGTGAATCTAAACCAGCTGGACAGCCTTTAGGTTTACTGTATGGAGCAAGGTAACTTGATAGCTTTGCTCTACCCAGTGGCACCAAAGGGTTGGTTAACACCCATGGCCATCTAGGGCCCTGCCCTCAAGGTCTTTTAGCTTTGACCTCCAGAGTGAGCTGGTATTCCTGTTAGGAACTGTGCAGAGTAATGTTGCTGGTACACTGCATTACAGCCAGGTGCACAATGGCTGGTTTAACAGCCATGGATGGCTAGGGCACTGGCTGGGACACCTCTGAGCCATGCCATCAGGATATGCCTGGGAATAGCCTGTCAAACCTCCTTGCATGCTCACCTAGGCATGCATTGCAGAATAAAATAAGGACTTTGTCAATAAATCCTGCATGGAACTGTGAAACCTGACAACCATGGTTTACTGAGCACTGCCATCTGCATGCCTGCGGTATGCCCATTGACTTGCAAAGCTACAATGTGTTTAGCAGCTGCCTGCCCTGACAAGGTACCTACAGCCAACCCCTGCACCATAAAACCACCTGTGCGGTCACTCCTGAGGCCACACAGAGAGGGTAGTTCTGTGCAAGGAGGCCAGGGTCCATGTCTGCTCATCCAGCTCATTGAAAGAGCTATCCTGTGCCCTGACCTGAGCTCCATGAAGGTTGGGTGTGCCGCCCCCCTCCCCTGAGAACCTGCCACGAATATGGGTAGACCATTTGCCCTGCCAGCAGCAGACCTGGTGTATCATGCTGCAGTCCGTGTCCCTACCTGGAGGGAAATGCACAAATGCGCCCTGCCCAGAGCACCCCTTACAATTGTGCACCTGGATCAAACATGGGTCCACTGTGGCCACTGCACAGCAGGCCTGCTGTCCTTTGGCCAGGGGGCCACATGGATCTTCCTGCCCAGGACCATTGGTAATGCATTGCACTACCAGATGGCTGGCCTCCTCTGGAAGTCCAGATTTCTGACAATTGAAAAATCCAGTTTTAATGTGTGTCCAGAAGGAGACACAACGCTCATGGCCAGAACTCCCCCTCTGTCACGCAGGGTACACATGATACATGAAAGCTCACTCACATTTCTCTGGATTACTGTACAAAATGTGCCATGGACCTGTCTGTGCACCACTTGGTTCTTGCTGCTGTAAGGAAGGCATGGTATCAAACAGTAAGACAGATGCAAGTGATCACAGTTCAAGGGTGTTTATTAAACTTCAATTGGGTCTGAAAAATGCCTATCTATTCCTAAATCTAAAGATGGGAACAAACTACGACCATCAAATAATAATAACACAGTTCTAGTTGAGTCTGTCAAAGTAAAAGGGCCTATACTAATAAACCTATTGCCAATCCTTACTTCTAAATACAAATAGTGTGTGAAACAATGTTATGCAAAAGAAAAGTGTTCAAGAAATGATAGGTCAGGATATTCAAGCAGGTGGCTTCCATTCCCCACGTTTTCAGTACGAGACAATGTGGCACACTCAAGCTTAGCATACTCTCTGGCTTCTCTAGCACAAGGATGCAGTTCAAAACCTCAACATCAGGGCCTTCTGTGCCAAAGTCTCTTTGCCATTCAAAGTGTCTTCCTTCAGAGGGCCTCATACAACACACATAAAAATTCCTTTCTTCTTAGGATTTCAGATATATACAACTTCTCAGGGGATTTACTGTTCACTCCGGGTCCCGCTCTGCCGAGTGCAGACCCACTTTAACACAAAACCTTCAATTGGTCTCCCTCCGCTGGGCTCGGACCCAGTTTATTTACTTTTCCAAACTTTCTTTACTTCATCAAAATTGAAGACTGTCGACTATGCACAGGATTTAGCTCGACCCGTCGCAGGACCAATTCAATTCACAATTACTTGTTCTCTTCTTGATGTAACCTTTTTCTCACTTTCACTTTTGCCACTTTTCAGCTGCATACCTTACAGAGACCTTTGATTGAGCACCCGTGCAGTCCTGGACCACTCTGTCAAAGGTATTTTATCTTGCTTTTAAAGTTCAACCACTCATCAGCAGTTCAACTTTACCTGCGTCTCTTATCACACGCGTTTTAACAATGTTCGTTCCAGCGCTCGCCATACAATGTTGCTGCTTGCAAACTTGGCTTCAACACAACCGCTCTTGTATCGGTCTGTCCAACTCACCGGCCGTGTTGATTTCAATGATGCTGCTTTGTTCTTGAAGCCAAGGACAGTACCATGGCAGCTGCTGCTTCTCTCCGTCTTGATTATTGACACGAGAGTGCCCCAGGTATCTCCGACACACAATGCAGGATTCTTCACCCTGGTTTCCTGGTCTTATGCTTTTTATTCTCAGGGGTTCTGGAAAGTAACAGTTCCTTTTCGAAAAGGTCAAGGGAACTTTCCACCTTATGATCACCTTTTGTTTTACCATCTTTCTTCTCTCATTCAACTGCCGTCTGGAAACTGTTGTTTCCTTGTGTGCTTTGCCTTGCTCAGAGTGTGCTCTCATGCTCCATCTTTCATCTGTGTGGGGAAGCTTAATGGAAGTCAGATGTGTGTGATGGTCAGTAATTGCCTGACCTCGCCTGACCATTGTATTGGTACATGTCAGGTATACTTCTCAATACTTCTCAGATGTTAGCCTATTTTTCCCATAGTGGGCTGTCTGTCTGAAAGTGTTTATGTTGTAAATGGGGGGGGGGGGATTTCCTAAATATCCTAGCTGGTAGGATGGGGTAAAGCTGTTATAGGCAAGGGGATACCAGGTCTCACCATCTGGTGTCCCATTCCCACTCCCTTAAGACCCCCTCACCCAGGTGATACTCATGTACTGGTCCTCCCCAGGAACTGGATCCAAAAAAGAAACACGTAAACAACTACAAAGACAAAAAAAGTATCTGTTCCTAAGAGATGGTTTTTATATGGAACAAAACACCAACAATACCAACATAATCGATAAGTGATGTTCACAAATACGTCAGAGTCTTCCACTGATTCAGATGCCACCTCTATAAGTGGAGGAGCTTTCCCTAGCACATCAGCGGGTGGGGGACAACAACATGGTTTTTTTTTTCAGAGGGAGGCAAAAAGGACGCTACAGACAAGGAACCTACCCAGTCCAATACGAGAATGAGGACACAACAGTGGTACACCAACCATTGATAGAAGATCATATACCCATTGTCAATTTGTCCAAATATACCTTGAGCATTGGTGAACAACAACTTTTATCTAAAGGTTTGTCTTTTGTTCGAACCACAATCACAGACCAGTTTAGCTGTGAAATTGAAGTATACAAATTCTTTGGAAACATCAGACGTAAAAAAAATGTTTTGTGTTTACCTACCCAAACAGCAGAAAGACAGGGATCCTTCCACCACCTCACAGATTGAGACTATTAACATCACAGGTATTAAAAGGTGTTCTTCATGTATCCCGCCTAACCATGCCTGCCCAGCAGAGTTAGAAGCTTTTGAAAACATAGTAATCAGACAAGTCATAGAAGCAGTGAAGAAACATAATTTCACTACAGATAATCCGACTGCAGAAGAACGAAGCAGCCTACAGACTCTATATAATAAACTCGATATAACCATAAAACCTTCTGATAAAGGCAGTGGCATAGTTATTCTGAACACAGATGCTTATGACAGAGAATGTTTATGGTTGTTAGCTGATGCCAGGGCATATAAACACCTTGCTCGGGATCCCACGAAGAGACTAAAAGAAGAGATTACCAGTTTGATCAACCATGCTGAAAAACATGTTTTAAGGAATACTTTAGCCTCAATTTTTCTGGTAGTGTCAATTCTCTGTTGGGTGTTGACTTTTAATATCTGATTTGACTACAATGCCCTTGCAGTCAAAGTCAGCGATCTTCGAGCTGTTCTGCCGCAGCCATATGAAATTGGCTGAATGACTAGTTTTCCCATAAAGCTTTGGGATGAAAGCTTGCAAAGTTGAGTAAAGCATTGCTGTCGGTGGGCTTACTGTATGGTCTCAGTTTGAGGATATTCTCCTCACAGAATATGCAGACATCCAAAAATGCTGGTTCTGATGTACTTACTGCATGTGTAAAGAAAAGATGGGAGTCTATACCGTGCATGCAACTCATACAGTCAGCAATCCTCTATCTTGGGCCTTCCCAAATGACAACATCATCAAAGAATCTTTGCCACAATTTTATGTATTTACAAAATACATTGTAGATGTTCGACTCTTCAAAGCTATTAACATACAAATTGGACACATTGGGCACCACAGAAGAGCCCATGGCTGTGCTTTCTACTTGCTGATATAAAGTATCTTGAAAGAGGAAGAAAATAAATCACAAATATTTTCAATTGCTCAAAATGAGAATTATATGCATTAATAATACTGTTTAAAAGTGAATTAATTTACTATTAATTAAACATGAATAACATAGTGTTCACCTTGCCTAATTATACAAATAATCTAAAGGAATAACACTTAATCAGAATAATTCTGAAATTAATTTAATTGAATTTAAGTTGTAATAATAACTTACTGCAACCAATGTTTAATACAGTCACCAATAAATACTAATGACATATTATGCAGCTCTCCTAGCTATGAGCATAAGGTAAGGGTTTACAACTTAATCAGAATAATGCTAAAATGAATTCAATTGCATTAAACTAACAATACTGACATTATATACACAGATTTAAAACAATAAACCCAAAAGCACCCTAATCGTTTTGAATAAATAAATAAAATTATAAATACATTTGGGGTTCACCAACGACACAGGCAAATACAAGCCACATGAAATGGGCACATACAAAATAAATGCTAAGGCACAATTATAGCATGCTCAAAAATAACAGAAAACCACTGAGTGCTACAATAAAATGTGTGTACATTCTTATCTGTGCGTATCAAATCACAGTAAAATACTCAGAAGCACAAAGGTGCATCCAAGGTGCAATCATATTATTTCCACCTTAAAGGAGGTGAGAGTTAAGCTAATCAGTTAGTTTGAATACACAGGTGTGATATTCACATACATAGGAACAATATATATGTACATTCTAGACACTAGTTCCTTTTCTGAGTGAGAAAGACACAGCAATATATACAACCATCTGAAGGTGAGTCAAACCAAAAGTATACTGTCATATTTTTGAGCCAGCAGATAAGGGCAACAAAACCTTCAATCACAAAACTGCTCCGAAGTAGCACATTTTGCAATGTTGGTATAAAATACCAGACATTTAAAATCATTTCAGCGCACCACAACATAACCTGGTAACCTTTGTGCCATATAAGTGCCAATATGAACCCAGAGATATCATTAAATTGTATTTTATTTTCTCCCTTATGTACTACATACAGAGACCTATACAATTATTCTAAACGTTTTACATTATTTATGAAACAAATTAACATGTATTCTAAACAGGCAACATTCATAGATACTTAGAGGGCCTAGACATCTATTAAAAGCAAACACTGTCAGCATAAAATGCTTACATATGATACTACAGAAAATAATTACATCATTTTTACTACACTGGCAAAATAACATATGCAGAACCGGGAGTATTAGGCACAACACATATGCCTCTATATGCACACATGAAAAAGTAATATAAACATAGTCACTGCACACATTGCATTTGTGGAGCAGTGAAATATAGCAGAATATAGAGCCAATTACCCCTCTCTAGATCCAATTTGTTTTGGTAAGTGCACCATCCTTTCAGTTTTATCACTACAAAAAGTGTAATGAGGTCTCACATGTTATCTCCAGCCTTTTCATATAAAACATATTGTATTCATATTTTCATATAACAAACATAAAATCACTTAAGAGTGCTCATTTACACATGTACACAGACAAGGTTCCAAAAACAAATATTCGAAATATTTAGAGAAATGTTTTTTTTTAAAGTGGGGTTAGTAGGTGACTGAGATCCTTTTGCAGACCAAGTTAGCTTTCTAAAGAATCGCAAAATAGGAACATAAGAGAACAGATATAGATAACTTCAGTTCTTAATATATTATTCTATTTTCGATAAGTCATAGATGTTTCATCTACAGAGGTCCTTTAGTGTGATCTCCATTATCTACGGCTAGATGTTCAAGTCTGTTCGATTGTCTACATATGTTTCGGCCTTTATATAATAAATGAGACACTATCGCTAGCGTCTTTTATCACTGTTATGGCCGTCTTCAGGACACAAGTATTTCTTATACAGTTGCGATTAATTCACAGGAACCCCTTGGGTATCGTTGTCTCCCATGCACTATTTTATTGCAAACAAATAGATTTTAACTTCTTTTTCATCAGAGTTGTAGTTTCCTTGATATGGTAGAGGACTTTGTACTTTTACCTGTAATCACAGGGCTGCATTGCTTATTTTCTTATCTTGTTTATTTTACATCGCACTGTATGCTTGTGCTTGTTGATAGACGTTGTGCTTACTTTTCTTTATTTGTTAAGTTTTCTATGTGTCTGTGCTTGCCGTTGTTCCTTCTACGCTCGTATTTATTTCTGTCGGAGACACTGTGGAGCTGTACAATTTAATTAAACATCTGTATTACAGATCCCACTAAACTAGTGATTTTTCACTGCTTAAACCATCAAAAGGGCAAGCATATGTAAACCACCAGGGTTATGTCATAAAAGGCCCGAAGGTCTAAACAATATGGTACACTCTAACCAAACTACCCATTCTAAAAAATACTATGGAAGCTCAGATAGACATGTTCACTGCTAAACAAGAGATATATTAACAGACAAAAAATAAACAAAAGTACTGGATTAATATACAATGGGCTTCATTATAAATTTGCCAGTCCGGTAGTAACGGCACTGGTAAGCTACCAGCGCCTTTACTACCGGACCGGCAAATTACGAGTTGTTCTCGCGGGTGCCTTTCTGGCCACCTGGTCTGACCTGGCGGGTAGAGTGGCACCCTCGAGCACAACTCGTTGGATGCACCGGCACCATTCAGGAATGGTGCCGGTGCATGCGGTCTCCCCATTCCCATTGAGCCCTATAGGGATCAAATGGGAATGGGGAAGACTATTTTCCGGCGCCCGGGAATGGTCAAATACCGTGTCGGGCAAGGCCGTAATGACCCGGTAATTGCCCATTCGCGGATGCCGGAAACAAAATGATAACGGCGGCAGTCGTGCCGGTTCTACCGGCACGGCTACCGCCAGTATCATAATGAGGCCCAATGTCATATGTAAACTGAAACTGTTAATACAGGTGTAAGTAAATAAGTATTGTACTCAGACACCCACATTTCTGAAGGATCAGTCAATTATTGATGTAATAAAATATATTTGTTTAAATAATAAAATGGAAACCATAAGTAATGATTTACTATACATTACATTAAAAAAATAAGATGAAGTGATTTTCGATTTCATGAACTGGAATCGAAACACTGCTTAAAGCAGATCAGATACAAATGTGTGAGCGTCAGGTAAAAACAATCACAATGCATGAATATGTGAACAATCTTAAATACTGGCAAGTGAATTTTGTTAAATAAGCATTGCAGTATAAAGCCAGATACCGCACTGCACCCATCTCAACATATTTGGGATTCTCTAAAAGGATTCTCTTGAATAAATATGCTAGCAGATAATACAACCCTGCAAATGGGATTGAAAGGAAATCACAACAGCTCCTGCAAAAAAATACAAAACCAGAACTGGGGATTATTTACTGTGATCACTTACGATTGAAGAAACTATTTCTATTTAAAAACTGTATATGTGGAAAATGCCCCTGAGGGACAGTTGAGAGCAGACACATCAAAACAAGTCTATTATTCTGGATCTGTGGAGCAATTGATTTCCAGGTTTTCAGAGAAGAACGATTTTGAGCAAAGATCGTTAGAAGGTGGGTTCAAAGTAAGAAATCAATGAGCGATTTTCCAAGCCTGTTAGCCAACATGAGCGCTAGAATAGGAAAGGAAGAGAGAGAAAATCAAAGACGAACTTTAAAGATAAATAATAAACATAGGAAGTAATTTAGGATAGTTGAGAGACAGAATAATTCTTCTACATGTAAGTCACAATTGCTGATAAAATGGCTATTTGTCAAGTTCAGGTCAGCTACATATACAACAAATACTACTGATATTTTCTGCGCATTCAGAAGAAACTTTTTTTTATTTGTTCTTTCAAGAAAGAACCCTAAAAGAAAAGCATGCAAGCTTCACCCTCAAAGTGCATGAGCAAGCTGCATAACCAAACTACATAAGCAACCTGGATAAACTGCAAAAGAATCCCCTCCATAAGCAACAACAGTGAACCATTCAATAATGCACCTGTAGCCGTAAGAGAGGAGGCCCTTAATCAGAAGCGTAAAGAAGCAATGTTTTTCAATGGTACCTGTAACTATAAATGATGTAGCAACGTAGACAAATTGTTTCTATAGTATATACATACCTGGCATTAATCAGTCAGACCCATGAGAAAGAAAACAGGCATATTTGAATCCAGTCTTAAATCAAGTTGGGAGACAGTAGAATTTGTAATAAAAACGGATGATAAAAATGCAGTTTTAATTCTGTCCTCAAGCAAAATGGACAATCAAAGCCAGAAGAAAGATTGAGAAAATCAATGTTTGAATCTATAAAAACAGTCAGCAAAACTAAAGTAGAAACAATTCTAATTTGACTTCCTAGCCTGAACCAGGACAATAGAGAGCACATATGTTTTCCATCAATGAAGATGACATCTGTAGCAATTGCATTTTTTCAATTTTCTAGAAATGAATATCATTTCCAGGCTAAAACATTGACCAGTTAATGTTTTGTCATTTTGGCATACTAGTTTCAGCACCGGATGCACTCGCAATGGGGTTGAAAAAGGCTGCACCCTGTTCTTAAACATCTATTCCTATAAGTAAATAGATTATGTTTTATAAGTGAGTATAATAAAAAAAAAACTGTGGTTAAACACTATCTCACTTCTTTCTTGTATACACGCTGGAATGAATCCTGTTCTATGAAGCGGATGGCAAAAAGGTAAGCCTTCAAAAATACCCACATGGATACTTTCAGATATTTGATTACATGAGGAGCCAGCACACAGACACTTACCCTAAGGGTAATTGATTTAAGACTAAGTGTTAAATAGTCTCACACCTTATACACTCAGTGTCATTGCTTTTTATCCTGCTTATTCCAATGAGTCTGGATCAAAAGAGAAAACTCCTGGAATTCAAAGTGTGGTTTACACTTAACACAAACACGCATGGTAGCAAGTGATAACATGCAAACATGCAAAACTGTGCTAGCATGAACCTTTCCAACTGTAATCCACGAAAGGAAAGAAAAGTTGTAAAGATTACACAATTAGTCAGAATAATACTCAATGGTGGAGGACCCAGGTGCAAATCAAAACCCAGCTTTATTCAAACAGCTAATCCAAGCTGGAACAGCATACAATACTTTTTATTCTCATAGCTCTGAACCAAAACTATATCAGCACTGACATCACATTACAATATCAGTTTACAAAATCTACCGCGAAGTAGGGTAGTTTAGTAGTCCAAACTATATATAGAATGTATTTGGGTTAGTCACTTCATTGGTCACTGTGATCTGATGACTCCGCCTTGAACCACCTACAACTGATTTGATAATATTTCTAATACATTGTTACAGGGACACCTAATTGGTTGGAGTTGGCCAGCAATTATATGAGGATTGTCCACAGCATCCTACTGCTATTGCAGCAGCAGTTAAGCTGTTTTTTGATACACCACGTGATGTATCACCACGGCACCACTCGGCCAGTATTGAATACTATCATGAACCAGTTAATTATTCTCTGAGATCCTGACAGCTTCTTTTAAACCTACAGATTCTACGGACAGCACCACAATTGGTGTCCTTCCTGACGAAGGCCAGCACATAGACAGGCTTCAATCAAGCCCTATTTTGGCCGAAACACACCTGTGTCGATCCCCGTGACACAACTGTACCATCCCCCTCTCGTGTATGTTTTGTAAATACTGTTGTGTGCACCTTTTGTGAACCAATCCTGGGACCATCTTAAGTCTCAGGCGAACGTCCCTTGCATAGTAGGTTTTTTCTACCTCATCTGTCTTTGGAATGTGCCTCCCTGTGGAGTTTTGACCTCAATACCTCTGAGGTCGACACTTGCCCGTGTTACCATCATTCACAATCACTCCTGTCCGTTTGTTTTCTCAAAACTTTCGTGCTTATCGAAAGTACTGTAAAGTAAATTGTATAATCAACACACAATGCTCTGTGTCATTGTGAAATACACATACACACACAGAACAACTTTATGGCTTGTAGGATCTTTTCATCCTGATTATTTTCTTCTTCTCAATGCACTACCTACTGTGTCATTTAACCGAAGGAACGTCATAACTGATTGCCATTTTGTCTGCCAAATTATTGTGTAACCTATTTTCATAGTATCCGCAAAGTGTAACAATGTACAATTGATGATCCCACATGGGATGTCAAGCGTGATGTCATCAATGGTGCCATTTGTGACGTTATCTGTAACGTCATGTGTGTCAATTTTAACAGTGCATGGTGGGTGCACGGGTAATGACAGTTTAGTTTACCATAACTGCTGAAATTGAATGATTTTTATATTTTGCGTCGCAACAATAATATCTCTTCAAGTAAAGTTTTTCTCTGAGTTTGCTTGATTTTTTAAAGCTCAAGCTTAGCCATAAGATCCCTTAGATTAAAGTGTGTGCTGAATGTTGAAGGTTTTTCACGTTACTGCATTAAATGCTACTTAAAAAAACGCCTTTTTACAAATATTATGTAACTATAAAGTCCCTTTAACAATGTTTTTTGCTGAATTTCAAAGGCTTTAAAATGGTACAACGTTTTAATTTGCACACCATCACATTAAAGTAAATGAATGCTAAGGAAACGTTCCAACTGAATTTTCACATACAGCTCACACACACACACACACACACACACACACATTTGGACCATTGTTCTATTAGTTAATTTCCATAGACCAAAATTACAATTTTATATGCAAATGACGCCATATTCCATCCCTTTGAGGCATGTCCTAATCCACCCTATGGTCGGTACAAGGATCAGAAATCTCCTTAATGTCATTCATTGTAGCAATTTAGAGAAACATTTGTGTACAGAATCAAAAGAACCCTCGGGCAAGGATCTGCGGGTCACAGGAAGGTCAGCAGATACCTTCAAGCAGAGCACTCACGGTTGCCTAGATGCCAGCTTCTCGTGAATGTTTATTGCAAATCTATCCAACGTTTTTACAATACTCATTTGTATAATGAGTCACGCATGTGGTATTTAGATAGAGCTAAATATTTCATGTACAATTGGTACAAACAAGAAATTAACATTGAAGACTAAAAAACATACAAAGATAAATGAGAATGCTTTTTAGACATGATTGAACATGTGGAGGAATTATTTCCAAAAGTGAATTGTATACATTTATTTTTCTAACTTTTACACCATGGCTGGGGGGCGGACATGGGCTTTAACGGCCCGCCAGCGCAAGCTTTGGTAGGCCCAAGTGAAACGAGGGCCTCAGCTCGCTCTGTGGGCTGTTAAAACCATGTCTGCCACCCAGGTGGGGCATGAAAGCTATTTGCACCACAGGATTTACTGGGGCGCGGATAGTTTTCTTTTTTTTTTCCGACGGGAGATCAGCTCTGTGCAAGCCCATCTCCAGTCAGAGAAAAACGAATGTAAAAAACAAAATGGCTGCCGCCATTAACATGGAAAAGGGACTATGGGCCTCATTCCGACCCTGCCAGTATCCTGTTTCTTGCACTTGCCACCAGATTACAAGTGCCAGAGGTACGGTGTTAATCCCCATTCATGCAGTCCCATAATACTCCATGAGGGGATTTGCCATCATTACGTTATAGGCTGGTATATCGCCCTACCAGCAAGAAAAGCCCTCATTACCGGCACAAGCTTTGCCAGTGATGAGGGCTTTTTTTGCTCGTAGGGCGATATGCCAGCCTATAAGAAACCTGTCAGGTGCTCAATCTTGGAGTGCTCTCTTGCCATAAGCAAAGGATCCAACTCTCTCTGGAGATTTGCATCAGGCTCTATACTGTCCTGCAAACCTGCCACAGTCCCACTTGGGGATTTTGATTACCTCTCTGGTGAAAGTTAGGCTTTGGCAGGAGGAGTATGATTCAGATCATAAAACGAGAATATGGGATTGTTCCTGGTTCGCATGCATTTCACTGAACGCATGCAGTGAATCTCTGATTTATACTGTGTGCATATGTGCATGGTGGGGATCTGCAGTTCCACCAGAGGTACTAGGACCTGCAAGTATCTAGAATCACCCTTTTTGTTTCTCAAATCACCTTGAATTTCACCACTGTGTCAAACCTAACAGAACGTACCAGCCCTGTAAGGGAAATCAAATGTGAGGGCTTGTGAACTTGATATTGGCAAGTTCCCCCATGCTTAGCTCTGAACAGGTCGCAACTTTTGACTTCCAGAAAATAAAAAAGGAGTTATGTCACTCTTTATTTCAACTGTGAGTTTTTCTGGCTTGAGGTCCTTCTGCTTTTTCCTCTTTTTCAGCTTTCCTCAGTTGACATAATCTATCTCTCATCCACACTTGCTCTCTCTTGCCAGCCCCCTCATTCCTTGCCAGCGGCTACCAGCTGCACCAAAGAGATTGAGGAACAAACATGGCTGCCCTCAGGATGTAGCTCTTCTCTGCTTTTTAGGTGAACGAGATAGATAATCAGTCAAGCATCATGGTCAGCCTTGAAGTACATGTTGACTTGCCAGTTGCACATATGCCCTCTCATGCTTTGCCCACCTCTTCTCCCTTTTCCTGTTCCTTGTGCCGGGTTCAAAGCAAGTGAGCAGAGTAAGTGCATCATTAAAAACCCATCTGCCGACCTACACTATGGGTCTCATTAGGAGTTCCCCGGCCCAGAGAAAATGCAGGTGATTCCGGGCACCAGCATTTCTTCCTGACCGGGGAAGCACAAGTTTGCTGGTGGGGGCACAGATCTACCTGCAGGCCTGACCTGCCAGTAGATCTGGTCCCTAACTAGCAAATAACACTAATGGTGCCCTTAATTCTGTCAATCCCATACCTTGGAGTACAATGGGACTCTATGGAATGGGAATTTACCGGCGTCTCTGCAGCCCTTAATATCCCGGTCATACTGGGATATCAGGCTGTGGAGAAAGTAGGGGCAGTTTCCTGGTATCCCTCCGGAATTACTGGCGGGATACCAGGAAACTTGTAATGAGCCCCTAGGTGTCTGATGCAATTTAGAAGTGTCAGTTTGTTCTTTATCAATACAATGGCAAGCAGTCTCCTGAATACCACCATTGGGTGACACCAGATTCCCCATACAAACAGAAAGTATAGCACCTTTGTTAGGGAGGAAGACGCCACACAAAATCACTTTATCCGCTATCATCACTCCTTGTCCGAATCCAGACAGCTCTTACTGACATGGTTCTTCAAAATATATGCATATGGAACATGAATGCTTGTCAAAGCTGCCAACTTGAATTTTTGTTTAAATTATCAGACAAAGTCACAAACAAAGTTTAACCAAGAACAGGAAGACTGGCAGTGCTATATTTCTAGCTCTGCATGCCGGGACATCAGCACCTGTTCTCAGAAAACCTTGCAGTGCTCACTGGCACACAGTCACTAAGGGAACTTCTTCCATTGTCTCACAAAAGCACTATTTGTGATGGTGTAGAATCGGTTTATTATAGCATGAAAACTGTTCAGCCTGCCAGGCACATGAGTGATGTTAATGGATTCATCAATTTTCCTAAAACTATTCCTCTGGGTGTCTGCTGCACCAGCACGGCCCATGGCTAATAGCGCTTCTGTAACAAAATAGTACACACTTCCACTGTTGCTGTCAGTCAGTCCCAGCGACACAACTTGGAATACAAAGGGGGCCATCAATGGATGAGTTTAACGTGCGTGATGGAGCCACTACACATAGCCAGGATAATGCTCGTCCGTCTGTGGCATCACATGGTGCAGTGGGTGTGGCCAGTGGCAAATATTTGTAGCATGGGTGCAGCTATCAAGGTGTGCAGCAGGATCTGAGAATACAACAACAGAGCAGGTAGACATGTGTAATCTAATTGGTCCTTCTCACCCAATCTAGACACACAGGTATAGGCTAGTTTGCTGAATCTGGAAGAATAATAACACAGTGGCATGTGCCTTCGATTGGCGTTTGCCTTGGGTGCATGTACCAGGGCCACAGGGAATGAACACTAAGCTGGTGATAGACATGGTCAACCTCGGCAGAGTGATAGGGCAATGAAGCACAGGGGCATCCCACTGCTGCCATCACCAGTGTACCGCAAATCAGTGACTCCTTATATGGCCTTTTCAGTGGCATGTGACATGTTAATTGCCCCATCAATGACAGCCCATTGTCACTTAGGTAATAAGCCTCTAGCCGGGGGGCCGTTACTGCGTCAGGTAATGCCCATGGGGCCCATAGTTAACAAAGGCCCCAGGGCCATTACTTGACTCAGTAATGGCGCCCCCCGATGAGGGGCTTATTGCCATTAGACTGCGGGACTAATGGTGTTTCTTTTCAATTGCGAGATGCGTTTCGTTTTGCAGCCAAAAAATAAATAAAAATGGCAGCCACCGACCTGGAAACATAGTCCATTCTCCCTTTCCGTGGTGGCCATAGTAAACAAACAAAATTGCCACAATGGAATGGGAGAAGGGACTACAGGTACCCCTGCTCCATTTCCATGGCAGCCATTAAGGTAAACAACAAAAATGACCGCCATGGCAGAGGGAGAAGGGACTACGTGTAGTCCCTTCTCCTTTTCCATGGTGGCCGGAACAAAAAAATGAAGACCGGCGTGAGGGATTGAGAATGAGAAGCTGGATGTGCTATCCAGCTAAGACTGGTGCTCACGTGTTTACACAGAAATCTGAGTCTATTTAAGCAAAAATTCCCCTTTCAGGTGCTTATAGAGGTGCTGAAACAATTAATAAACAAAATTTCTTGATTGATTGTTTCTTCACAATCAGTTTTATTCCTGTGATGTATACAATTGTATACAGTTATATACACTTTGCATTGAGTGTGCTCTTTTTCTCATTACATATCCTAGCTGGCTGAACAGTTATGTGGTCACGTCATGTGCCTATGCATTTCGGAGCGCTGCTCCTTCTTCAGGGCCTGAACCACATTTAAATCTACATTTACAACAACCATGTACCATACAAACATTAATTCAAATGTATAATATAGTGCGCATTCAATAACCAAAAGATTATCATATTACGTTACATTACATACCAATTGGTCCGTGAGATTACATTGAGAGATGTAAGAAACAAAAAGAAAAAAGGGGAAAAAAAAGAAAGAGAAAACATACCATCACTAACGTTGCAAACATTGTCACTGATTTATATGCTTAATGAGTGTGAATAACCAGAAAAAGTAAATGGAAACTATTAGTATCAATAATTCCCATAGTCACTGTACCTGCCAATCAGCGTTTTTATATCTATAGAAGCAAATAATAGGAGAGAAGGAAAGAGAAATTGGGCACGAGTGATTAAAACGCACGCCTTACTGTGCATTCCTAAATGCACGAGTAATGAATGTGTACATATAGAAAATTGTACCTGGTGTGTGAGCACTTCTACCACAGCAAAGATATCCTCTCGCGTGACCTGTGTAACATATTCCGTGTTAGCAAGGTATCAGTATTCAACATTATATACCTCTATTCTACCTGGTAGCCTCCTAATTGGTGTTGGACCCCGCTTACCTAGAAGTACTTTTGTTCGCGTGCGTGTACAGAGAAAGCGTCCTCACGGGTGCTGAAAGCGGCCCTGCGCGGTCACCGACATGCGTGAGGGAGACACCCTAATGTCTGCAGACTTATCATAGGGTAATAACCTGCAGGCTGTTCTTTCTTGGTTTCGGCTGGATGCAAGGAGGATGGCGCAACACAGCCCACATCAAAATCATAAAGTACAATTCCTAGAAGCAGCTGTGTGTTTTGAGCACTTGCTGCAGACATTGTAGTGTATATGGCAGTTTGCAGGTTTTCATCAGAGCAGTGCTGTCTCGGCCTTTCATTTGTCAAATGCCAATCATATTTGCCATTGGGTTGGGTAGCAATGAGACATATTCAGTGACAAGAACTGACTAATTTGTTGCCTGCGTTTTGTGAATGATAATAATAGCAATAATGAGGCGTGTTCCTCTAACTGGGCGGCAATTCTTAATAACTGTAAATCAGGACTGTAATCCATATTCATATTTTTGTTTGTCAAGTGTGCTCTTTTTTTATATTGCTTGTTAGCAGTTCATAAAAATAGCCATGACACTTAACTTGCTACTTGCTACTGATGCTCACACTACAGAGACTAGGACCAAAAAGAGGAAGCTTCAAGCGGGACATTAACCACCTCCACCCACCCCTCACTGCCATTAGAAGTCAGCGTTATACAGTCAGAAAATCTGCAATGGAATCACAATGATTGAAGTTGAATTAATATGTTTTAGGATTTGCTGTAACAATATTATTTTCAAGGCATTTAGGAGGTTTAAATAAGAATCAGAAAATCTATAACCTGAGAGCGACCACAGAGACCATGTGCCAGATTACTGTACACCTTCATGTGCATTTTGCGCGTTGCACAGCTCCATTAGCACCAGTGCAGATGACTTTGCAGCGCATTTGCATTAGCATGAACAAAGTGCACTTAAGCTCGTGCAAATATATGGTTATCCATCCCAAGGTTGTTTTTACATCTCTCTTCCAGGAATCCTGGTGTAATTCTATCCATTTTGGGGAGATTTAAAATCGGGATCTGGGAGACTCCTTCTAATTCAGGGAAACCTGCTACTTGTAACCCTTTTAAGCTGATTTCCTAAAAGCATATCTTTTTATGGAGATTTATGTTGGAATCGCATTTGGGTAGCTGGCTGACCAATCGCAGAGGCTAGAATTCAGGAAATGTGGGTTTTGGTCAGAAATCTGGGTTTTTGGTAACATTTTTCAGCTATTTTGGTATAATTCTGTTAATTTCAGGAAACTATTAGTTGAACAACATAACAGTGACGATTGCGAAAAACGTAATAATCATCCCTCAAATTTAGAGAGATATGATTATTTTTAAATGCTTTTCATTGACATTTTGTGCACATTCAGCCATTCAATTGGGTGGGTGTGAAAGCCAAATTGGAGGGTACAGCCCCATCACCCGCAGTAATTTCCCCATTCAGCAGCCGCTAGGAATCACCATCAGTCGTGATTATTCAAATCTGGTTAATAAATCCCTACAAATTCTCATCCCCATCGCTGCCCTTCTCACATCCAACATTCCGCCCCCCTTTAGAAGCCCCATTCTCTAAACATTTGCAAACCCGACCTCACTAATATTGGGAATGCGACCATTATTGTGCCCATGCATCAACAATCCATTTACAGACTCACTGCACTTCCAAATGCCCCAATGCGGGTAGCCCAGTTCCACCCCTGCATTGCCAGCTTTCATGGCCCATTTACCAGCTTTCTCTGCACTCCTCCATCCCTCAGTACCCATTAGCTACCTACGTGCACCTTAAAGTTCCCCAGAACCACTACCTCATTGCCAGCTTCCATGCGCCCCTACCGCGTCCCACTACTAGTTTGCATCTGTCATGCCCCGTCTCGCCATATCCCCAGTGCATGACACCCAACAGGGTCAAATTGAAAAGGAGGGTATAGAGGGGCCGGTTCAAACTCGCCACTGCAATCATTTGAGCAGAACAGATTCAGTGTTATCCTGGCAGGAGCAATTTTGTGATTAGAATTCCATTAATTGAATCAAAAGCGGTCTTATTTTCATTGCTATCAAATGTGTTTAACATATGTTTTGTTTTTAAATGCAGCACTGATGCATTTGATAAGTAAGAAAATTACTCAAAGAATGAAGCATATCAAACATCAGGTGAATCTCCAACTGCCAATGTTATGTCATGTTATGTGTTGTTAATGTTATGGCATGTTATTTAGTGCTATGGTATGCTATGTTACATGTTAATGTTAGGCTCTGTTGTGGTATTATATGTTATGTAATGGTATGGTATGTTATGATATGCTAGTACAGTGTACCATCACCTCTGGGGCGTTTCCCTGGCACTAGAGGTCCCTAGTAGAAAGTTGGCATGATCTATCTGTTTTGCCCTAGGTCAGTTATCTGAAGAGATGCGTCCTCAGCTCGTTGTTCTAGTTAGAGAGGGAGGCAGAGTTGTCTCATATTGTGCCACTTAACTTTGGAACAAAATACTGCTGTCAAGTTGTTCTCAGTGATAGTGGTAGTTTGTTCAAGAGTTAAGGTGGCACAATATGAGAGGACTCTGCCTCCCTCTGAAGCTCCAAGGAATGTTGGCATTACCAACAAATTGTTGTTGGCCGATCAGAGTGTCTCTGATGGTGAATAGTGCTGTCATTTTTCCTTTATAAAAATAGGGTAGGTTTTAAAGAAAGTCCTGTGAATCCTGCACAGTGCTTTAAATTCATTAAATGCTGCACTGGCAGTCAAGGAAGAGATGCTAAAGCTGGTTTATGTGGTGATATTTTGTCAGCCTTAGTATCGGGTGGCCAGATTTGTAGTTGTTTCAAATCTTTGAAATAACACTTTTGACACTTCTTGGTAAGCATGATTTGCATTGTCCTGGTGTGTCAATACTTAATGATAAACTGCCTGCATCCTGCCTGGAAAGGTAAATACTGAGAACATTTTTGTCCAATTACTCATCATGTTAAAGCATTTCTTTCCCGTTACCACTATCAGGCTCCCCGTAGACAACTCAGCGACCATCATAACCCATACTTTTTTCACATTTGGTATGCTCTGGGTGATTCCAAAACATACACTTGCAAAATACAAAAGGAGAGGCTGTTTTTTGTCAAACTGTACTTTGCCTGATGAAGGGGTGGGCACCAATGCATGGACAACACGTTAGGGGTCACAGCTATGACCCCTGGTGATTTCTCTGCACCCCCTGGCACTGCCTCTGCGACTCCTGGTGAGGGATTGCAGAGGCAGTGTCAGTGTAAATGAAAATAAAACGAGCCTTTTCAGAAATCACACTGAAGTTTGGGTTTCTCCAATGTGTGATACATTAGAGCAAGCCACATTTCTACAAGCCTGCATTATTTTACTTCTTGAAAACCAAAACACATATTTGTACTAACTAAAGCTTGGAGGATATGTCATAAGGTACCTGAATTGCATAGTGAATCAAAGTCCTGGCTCCAGCGCTTAACTAAAGGATGTAATGCTGGGCAAATAGTTCAATAAAGTGGCCTGAAAAATTGGAAGCCTTTAATGTGATTCACACTATTTGAAATGTAAATTTATGGTGGAACAGATTTAATGGACACAATATATGAACTACCGCCCGATCACAATCTTGCCAAATAACCTGTTCCGTGGGTTGGTTCATATACATCTCCTTTGCAAAATAAGAACATAACTATGAGAATTATATCCTGGTGGCATGTTAACCTGTACATATAAGTGATACCAGAATTGAAGTATGGTGCCTAGCATCTCTCATAATAATCCAAACCACATCAAATTGATATCACAGAAATGTCAGCCCTTTCTCCAGCCTGAATACCTTGTTATGCTATATTAGGTAATGTCCTGCTAACTCGTGTTGCACTATACCATCGAATACCTTATGGGCCCACAATTCGTAGTCAGTTGCCCAGGGCCTTCCTTCTTACACCTCAAAGACACTCCAACAGTAGGGGCACTCAGATTTACCTGGGATTATGGTACAGTGCAACTGGACATGTACAATGCACTAGCAGCTGACAAAGTGTGTCACACCACATCACAACCACAGAATTACTGTGCTGCTGCGACCCCTGGTGACTTCCTTGCAACCTCTGGCACTGCCTCTGAGACCCCTGGTCAAGGATTGCAGAGGCATTATAAAGACGAAAATAAACTAGGTACTTGGAGCATTGCCATTCTCTAATGGCTTTTAAATGCAATGCTGCAGCTGGAGATTAGTAATTATCTACATAGGCAAGGGAGACTGGATGCCCTAGACCTAGAGCTTCTTATTTATAATCAACTTTAACGTGTTATGTTCCTGGAGCCTTTCATTTTGTGCACAAATAATCCATGTTTTGAATGTACTGTAGCCTAGATGTTCTTGTATTGAAGTAAACTAGTTGGTATTGTTTCAAATTTGTATGCATAACACTTCATGTCTAACTCCTGACCACCCCCCCCCCTGCTTCTGAGCGCTGTAAAAATACATGTTATTACTGTGGAATGTACTAATCATTTATTAACCTTAGAAGGATGAAGGGCTGAATGAGCTCTGCGGAAATATTAACTTGGAAAGTGCATGTTCAGAGTGGAGCTTTTAACCCACAAAGCTATCCAATTGCAACACAGCATAATGTTTTATCAATTGTGCAGTTAAAAATAAACATTTCTTTGGATATCTAGCAACCAATCTCTCCTGTCCCCCTCCAGTCCTTTTGAAAACGAACTATAACACTACTATTAGCATGCTTAGTAGTGGCCCATGACACATTACTCCTGCTTCTAAGCACTATAATAATAAGTCGTATGTTAAATAATGCAACTGAGGGTGCCAACGCATTACCAAATGCTGTGGTGTGCACATTTAAGGAGAAATAGCTGGTAAGATAGCTCAGCATTTTTAATGTTCACGACTGGGATCTATGTATGTTCTGCAGTTCACTAGTTTGATTCCTAGCAAGGTCTACTCATCCTTCATCCTTTTGAGACAGACAATCGAGCATTAATTTGCTTTGCCGGGTAAAATGATTATATTCAAGTGCCTTGCCAAAAGGCAAGTAATGTAAGTAATGGATTTTTGTAAATGCCTAAGTGTTTGCATTAACACATCTAAGCAGAGGCTTAGAATAATGTAGGGGAAGATTTTCAAAACTTGTTTTGTCGCTTTCTAGCACATCTCATCATTTGCGCCAAAAAAGGAGTAGCCCAATTCACACAGGGCACATTCTAGCTCCTAAATGCTCTCATTCAGATGCCCTGTTTACACCCTTTGCACATTTGTACAAATCAGGGGGCATTTCTGCGCATTTGAAAGTGCATCCTGAATTCACAAACTGAATGCACTTTTAAATGCACAGAAATTAGCTCCCCCATCCCTACACCTGTTGGGGAGATGCACAGGGGCAGGTGTACATCATGACAGGATCATTTCTGACCGGTACATGAATTTTTCTTTAAGTGTGAAAGTCGCGGTTTAAACTGTGACCGTCAAACTTGCATTTCTATCACCCAGACTGAAGGAAAAGCATTTTGGATGTCATTCCATGTAATGTCATCAGGGTCAAATGTCGTATGACATCACTTCCTCTGATGTCATTGGGTGTGTGATGTCACTTTCACTACCACAGGCATTTTGACAAATTGCCATCCCTACACCAATATGTCTTTTGCCCGATGCTCTGTTGGAAAAAAGAATGGGCCTGCAAGCACATTTGCTTGACTGGCAGAGCTAACCATCAGAATAACAAAAGAGGATGGTTCTGGCCCACCTGCATCACACAGAGATAGAGTAGTCCACCATCGTCTTACTAGTTGTAAAGAGACAGCTTGCAGCCTGAACTGCTCTTCAAGCAGGCCATGCCTGCACAGTACACATGCTGCCAGCCAGCTCTTGCTGTACATTGATTATCCCAGGCAAGCATGGATGCAATTGTAACGTACTCTGAGTAGTACAACCATAAACACGAAGGCAATGAGCAAAAGAGTAATCCTATCTCATTTAACCCAGTAGCAAAAAATAAACAGAATTTGAGATGGAATTCCAAATTGGCGTGTTAGACTGTCCTTTGCCATCCTGCCACCATTAGCATATTCTCACAGCATGGTAAAACTTTGCCTTTGTTAATGAGAAGATTTGTTTCCGCGCTTCCGAAAGGATCATTTGTGGTCGTTGTGTGAACGTGTGATAAGCACTTTTGTGACTGACTCAGGATAAACTCTACTTCCTCCAGAAACTACTGGCAGTGTTATGTAAAGCTGTATCTAAAAAGGAGTAGCATTCACAGCAGCCATGAGTCGTTTATTAAGCATTTGATGACAGCTAGATCCTCTCTTCATCCTCAAGGCCTGATTATAAACAGGTTTTAACCTTGGGAATGTCCCATTGAAAGCATTTATGCAAATCAGGCCCTTAATGACCGGATTTTCTGGGAATCTACTAAAGAGAAGCATTGTATCCAGCCAGTTTGGTTTGCTTTTCTAATGGTCATTTTAAGCCAGCCTAGAGAAACGGGTTTCCCTTTTGCTGAAGACAGTATGTCTGCTTAGGAAGGACCTCCCAGGTAACATTCAGGGTCAACCTCGGTGGCCTCCTAAGGTCACTTCTCAGGAAAGCCCATTGCTTTCCTTAAAAGGCCTCATTCTGCATTGGGTGGTGATGGTAAAACATGCAGTATGTGAAATGGCTCCTGTTTGTAAACTACCATCTACTTATGAGTTGGTATAGCATGGAATTTTTACAGCATAGGTCAGTGGTCTTCTAAATTTTTAGGCCTGGGCCCCCCACCCCCAACCACATTTGGGCAGACAGCCCACCCTCAAGCCAAATTTGGGCAGACGGTGCCCCCTAAAAATCCCAAATGGACTGCAAGTCCAAATGGCTATGAACTATTGAGCGTTGTGACCCCCTGCTACCATCACAGTCTCTGGGCTACTTCATCCCAATCCTACACAGTCCCTGGTCTCTCCCCACCCCACCACAGACCCTGTGAGGGAGGGAGCCCAAACCAATCAAGGGGAGTTTACCCCCACTAATTTCTTTTAAATAATATGGTTAAAATGTTGCATTTTAGAGCACACTTTAAAAAAAATTGGGTAAAATGCCAAACAGTTTGCAATTGTTGCTGGGGGGCCGAGGGGGAAGGCATGATTTTTTTACTGGACATCTATAAGAGATGTCCAGCAAAAAGATACCATTCCTGTCCCCTGGGCCCCACAGTGCCTAACACAAGCAACATGATTAAGTGTGCATGCAAGTCACTAGGGTACGGAGGGGGAAAGCATTGTATTTTTGACTGGACATCTATAATAGATGTACAGTAAATAAATACCATCCCTGTCCCCTGGGCACCACAGCGCCTCAGAAGGAGAGCTGATTTTTGCAGGTGGATAGCGGGATTGTGAAACAAAGGCATTTTTAAAATGCCTTTGTTGTACAACCTCCACCCCCCACGCCCCACTCGCCAAAATCTGCTACACGGACCAACACAAATACACACATTCACACAGCATTCACACAACAAAAACTTTATCATTCACATGAGCACCCATCAACATAGACTCACTCATAACACAAGCATACATGCATCCATACACATATTTAAATAAAAAATAAATGAACATAAGCTTATCTTCTGTCCTGGTCCTGATGTTTTCTCCCCAGCGTTCCTGTTCCTGCATCATGAACAGGAATTGGGAAGCAAGAGCTTCCTGCACATGAGTACAGGGGCCTGCATGTGGGTGCTGGAAGACTGAGCTCCAGGCTGCTCTGTCTGTATGTGCGAGGAGGCGCAGGAGCTCACCCTCGCACATACAGACATGAAGTTCCCCAGCCAGTATTAGCAATGATCTATGCAAGGCTTGCGAAGCAACACGCCCCCAGCCTTGCATGGCTCAGTGAGCATGTGTGACTGGGGAACTGAACTGAACAGTTTTTCCCTTTGGCAGTTCAATCATCCCACGAGCACTCCCTCAGCTTGTAAAAGCTCAGTGAGGGAGTGCTCAGTGTTTGACTGGGCTGGCTTCTCGGCTCCTCCAGAATGGGTGAGGGGTCCACTCAATCGACACCCCCTCCACCCATTATTGATGAGCCACGAGGCTCGGACTGGCCTATACCGCAATAGGGCAATGCCCGACCCAAAAACTGCAAAATACTAGTGTGGGCCAGTTTGATGAGTTACTTCACTATGCAGCTAGTAGTTTGACCATTGCTGCTGAATAAATATTCCTCAAATATCACAATTTGCTTACATTTTAACAAAATAAAAATAAAACTTGGGTACTATTCAATCTGTCACAAAAGGAATGAATTGCCATTTACAACCGTGGGCCACTTTTTCATTGGTTCCCGAGACCTTTTTATGCTCCAGTCTGACCCTGTGAGCCTCCCATGGCCATTTCCTTGTTTTTCTAACATTTCAGGCTGGGGACTCGTGCCTCACCCCACCCCCTGGGAATGCATCCGCGCCCCAGAGTTTGAAGACCTCCGGCATAGGGTGAATAGAAAGCACTGCATGAGATCAATAAATCCTATTCATCCATGCAGTACTTTCTATGTGCTCCAGGTTCAATTTCTCACAATTATCAGAGCCTATAAAAAGGGTCCACGCCATATTGCTAAGCTACAATCTGAATTGGTGGATTTTCAAGGACATGAATATCATTTTGTATGGGGACATGAATGCTCCTTCAGGTTCAGATCCAAATTTCTTCCAAAACCAGGCAAACAAGTACGTAGTCTGTTGGCATGTACCCTACCATGATATCTCACCACTACACTGACATGACTAAGGCCACATCACAAACTTAAATGACAAAATCTTGCTAAACCTGTGCCAGAACGCATGTCTTCAAATTCCCAATGATAGGGTGAAAGGTGATACCATCCCACTTATCATGCCAACCCTCTGTTCCACTAAACTGAGAGGCATGCATCGTGCTTACTCGAAAAAACTTAAAATAAGATCCCAACCCTTATAAACCAAGATGTGTAGGATTTATGAGAAATCTGCATCCGGGCAGCAACAAATGGGACCCTAAACTTAAAAGGGCTAATTTTTCACAATGAAATTAAATGAAATGGTATTTTATTCATATCGCGCTCGTACACAAGTGTTTCAGAGTGCAACCAGGCAAAAAGGGAGGGGAACAAGGGAGGAAAAAACTGAAAAACAGCGATCTTACTAGGCCCAGTGACATTTAAGAAAGCGCAAGTGCAATGCACAAATAGGGCATGGATGCAGGGAAACACAGGCACTCATTCCCTGCATGAAGAGGGATGCAGGGGGGCAAACCTGCTCTCAGCGTCTCTCTCGCAACCATGCAGGGAATCCGCACGTGCCGCCACCCATCACAATTTTGATGTGGACAAGCAAGGGTGCCTGTGTATTCAGCCCTTTCTTGAGTTTGAAAAGAGCAGGCAGAGTCTGTGCGGATCTGCAGGAATGTAGGCCCGCTATTACTGATAGGCGCCGTGCTGTGATCTAGTCAGATTATGGGCACAGAGTCTATATGGGCATGAGAACCCAGGGGTTGCCTGGATTTCCGTGCCTTTATCTACTCCATGCAGATAATCAGGAGAATTGCAAAACAGACCAAGGGTGCACAGTGCCTAACTTGCCGGTGTGTTTGCCAGGGTTCAGCCCTGGCACTTATTTTCTGAGCCCCGGCACGTATTTGGTCTGACTCAGTTTCATTATGTGGTGTTTTGACAACTTTATTATTTTAACTGCCCGTCACATAATAAATACCTATAGAATCAAATCAAAATGTAAATGATGATTGGGTTTTAAGACACAGTTCAACCTTTGTCTCATGACAAGACACGATGAGTATGTTGTTTTATGTGTATGTTGATGGGTATTTATAAATCACACCTCTTCGTAGTGAGTGCATCCGTCAAACACAATAAGCCAGTGGGAGTTGCAGCTTTAACCCCATATATGTTGACAGCATGGGCAGCAACTTTTTGAGCCCCAGCACTTATTTTTTTCACATTTTAAGTGCTGAGGGTGCAGAGTGAGTTTTTAAAAGGGATTCCCACACCCAATTAATATGAGGCCATAAAAGTACAACATCCTAAAAATATGTGAAATGCAATGAACAAGATTATGCATGGCCTAGAACCGGCTGCAAAATACAAGAAAACACGCAGAAAAGTACTTAACCTAAAACAAAATGAGCCCGTAAACTAAGTGCTAAACTTAAGATACCTCTGCACACTTATTGAGTATAAGGGCATTAAACAAGACCATTTACAACAATCAGCAATAAAGAAGTAAAAACTGAATACCTGGTAGCCAGGATCAGGCAGATGCTGAAATTGACAATTTTTGGGAAGTCTGGGCCAAAGTTGAAGCAAAGATGCAAGAGGATGTAGGTATTTGGAATTGTCAGATAAGGAGTGACCACTTTTGAAAGCTTCATAAAAGATACCTCCAGCCTTTTCTGCAAGGCGAGCTACTTCTGACCAATGAGAATGATCCTGAGGGACTAAAATATAAACTCATCCGCTAATTCCTTTACGTATTAAGGGGATCAGTGTATGGCCTTTTCATTTTTCGATGGCACAACTGTCTTGTCATAGCTAAATACGTTTTTTTGTAAGGCGGGTGAGGGTGGATTTCATTATAACCTTGATAAAAAAAGACTTTGGGATATGCAATCACAAGTCCCTCAAACAAATAGCATCATATATTTATTGCAAAGAGTGAGCGGAAAAAGTTCAAAAATGCAGATTTCGTAATGTAATATGTGGTGTTCAATTTGTGAAAAATACAGCATTTGATTTTAACACAGTAAATGAAATACATGAAAAATCATATCATAATTACTCAGCTGTTTCGTAAATTTCAACATAACCTTTGATCACAGGTAAACTCCCCACCTGCCCCTCAATCCAAACATCTCTAAAAATGTAGTTTGTAATAAAACATTTATTTTACATAGTGCGTGCTTTCTTGGCCTCATACAAAAGTTCTCAACTATCTCATAGTTTGTCCAATTTACCATCTCAAATGGACTCTCACCTCGACCTTCACTTGAGGGGGGCACACAGTACAGCCACTCCACTGCTGCGTGCCTACTCCCATTGGAAATGTTCCTGGTTCTACCCTTGCCCCTTTGCCTTCCCATCCTTGACCCCAAAAGTTAGTGTCATTTACCTGCTTGCATGCATGCCACCTGCATGGCCTTTGGGCACCTTTATCAGTCTAGCTGAACCTGCCCTTGGTCAACACAGAAATAGGACTCTTGGACGGAAGGGTATTTATTAACTCCAATCATTATAATTATCCCTCGAAACAAGCTCCAAACAGCCGGAGGAGTTAGCTTCCCAGTTCTGGCAGCCCAACTGTGGAACTCTGTGCCTCTCACCATCAGAAACTTGCCCTCCCTCAATCTATTCAAACACAAAGCCAAACTTTGGCTAGTCACCTTAGCCGACTAATCGACACTTTGAAAACCTGATTACGTGGTACTGCTTGCCTAAACTGTTTTGTGAGCATATTCCACTGCTTTACTTACTGTTCTGTGCAATGTCATACTGCTATGTAACCACTGCTTAATTTAAATGCTACTTGTAATTTCATACTGTTATGTAACCACTGCTTGAAGATATGCGCCCGGTCGCCTCTGGGCCTGGTTTGCGCTATACAAATAAAATAAATACAAATACAAATAGTGCAAAATTAAGAAGGTCTCAGTGGGCTGGTGTCCGTCTCCTGTGCCTCTCTTGTTTTATATATTTGAACTTTGTAAATTTCTCTGGAACTGTCTGGCAGTGCTCGGAGTGTACGAAAAAAAGTAGTGGAACTATGTTTCCCGCTGCCGGCCCCGCTCCCCACAAACCCCATCACTACCCCTCGCCCACACACAACACAAACCCCCAAACAAACGCGCCTGCTGTTTAAGGGAACGTTCAGTGCAAGTTTCAAGTGCTTTCTACACTTTCATTTTAAAACAAAACCATTCCGGAACGGTTCCTTTTTTAAATAAAAATATAGGAAGAGTAAAACTTAATAAGAAACAGTAGACGAACACCGCTTCCAACCAATCCCACCCACTTCGACGACTGCTGTCTGGTGGTTGGCAAGTCCTGTACTGCTTTAGACAGCATAAGCAGTACTCACTGACAGGCAGCAAGCTGCTGGTGACTCACAAGCTGCCTTTTGGAAACTCATACTTGTACAACAAAGCCCCCACCTAAACCTTAACAATGGGCCAGAAAAATGTCCCTAAAATAGAGACTTCTGTAGAAAGTCAATAAAGACAGGATTACTCCATAGATATACCAGTAACCATGGGGGAAACAAAAGAAGGCTTTCAAATGCTGAAATCAAGGAAATACTACAATCTAAATGAAATACTAAATGAGATAAGGAAGCATGACTCATTGCAAAGTCATGGGCTGTCCATCAACATTAGCAAAGCTGGGGATGAACAGGGATAAAAAAAATACAGGGGAGTTTGCATAAATAGAAACCACAACAAACTTTATGCCACATGATGAGCCCAAAAACATTCAGCAATGTGAAGGTAGACAAAGCCATATGAGCCAAGTCACACATGTCACAATGCCACCCAGTAACCATCACTGGAGGTTTACCAGCAGATCTGGGCCACATGAGCAATTTATTGTGGCTATGCATTTTAGTAGAAATGCAAGCCTTTCGCTCCAGAAAAATATCTTTGTCTTACAGGTTGATGCTATTTTATATATAGTTGATTTAACCGAAGACAGCTATTTCTCAGGACTACAGAAAACTGCATACCGGTTTCAACGTTATTAGGTGTCTTCAGTGCAGCATCGTTTGGTAGCCTTGCACCACAACACCACCTAGTAACTATTGCTGGAAGTATTCCAACTTCACCGAAAGTTGATCAATATTAACATGTAACCTTGGAGTCACAGAGGAATCATTGCAGTCATGTTAACAACCAATCCGGCATGCTGGAGAGGGTGTTAAGGCCATTACCACCCCGGGTTACCAAAACGGGTGTAAGAAAAGGCATTTTCATTCATTGAATGGGAAGCTGCACGCATACAAAACACAGACGTGTGGTTAAGGTCTTGTCTTGCTAATAATAAAAATACACATTCAAAGAGCAAACTAAAAACGGACTTCATCTCCGCAGGTATGTGTCAATCCTTGAAGATATCTTGAGCTGGCTAGTTATAGTGCACTGGGCAAGTATGTGCTATATTCACCTTTTTCTATGAGTAGTACAGAAGCAGATAAGGTTTCAGTGGAGGGTCTAACAAAGACCACATGCAGCAAAACACATGATGGCGGAGGGGTTTTTCCTATGGACTCCGAACCAGGCTTGGACTAGCCTATAGGGCAACAGAGCAATGCCCGAACCAAAGACACAAAATGCTGGTGTGGGACAGTTTTTTTGGTCAAAGTAGGCCACCTTTATGGCCCTTGTGGGCCAGTTGGATAAGTTACTTCAGCATGCTGCTAGTAGTTTTGATCAGTGTTACTGAATAAATATTCTTTAAAATGCACAATATGCAACACATTTGATCAAAAACCTCCCCCTTGGGTACTACTCAAACAGTCTGTCACAAAAGGAATGAATTGCCATTTGCAGCTGTGGGTCACTTTTTCATTGGTGCCAGAGACAATTCTATGCCCCAGTTCGACCCTGTGATGGAAACACCTTTGTTCAATGGTGAAGGCTCTGGTTTCAGAAAGAAATTCTCTGGGTTCAAACAAAAGTATTTAGGGTTCAACAAAAGTCTCTGGAACTCAAACAAAAAGTCGCTGGGTGCAAGAAAATACTCTGGGTTCCAACCAGAATTCCACAGAGTTCATACCAAAGTCTCTGCGGGTTATTAATTTAGTCATTTGTAGAGTGCACCAAACCAAAGGCATCTAGGCCTCAATAATTCTCAATTTAAGACATCCCCTCCCTGCGTATCCTCCACTGTTTGCCTTTCACTCTCTGCTCTTCCTTCTTGGCTCTTCAGGCTGCAAATACATTTCCTTCCCTTTCTCGGAACTTGGGAGATTCCGTCGCCTGAATCTCAGGCTTGCATGCTAGGCTTCAGAAAGAGCAGGAATTAGTGGCAATGTGCATGTTTTTGTTCATCCGGGTCTTTTACAGATCAGACATGCTATATTGTCCTCAAGACGACATAATGCTATAAGTACAAGGATACCATGTCAAAACTTGTCCGCAGCGCTGAAGCAGACGGAGCATTACCATTGCATATTTTCAGGTGTGTATATTTGTGAAGGTTACTGACAATTTTCTATTGTGCTGGCCCTTTTGATGCATTTGACCTATTTGCATTGTTTTTTTGTTCGTTTTGAGTTAGCAAGTTGTGTTTCAGAAATCATGTAATGAAATATTGTCTGTATAGGTAGGAGATTGTTGGAAGTTTGAAGAGAAAACTTGATGACCTATTAAATCTAAATATATATGTACTGTGGATGGTCAATCATTGACCTCTTGCTACTTGATTCTAATTCATGACATCGCACACGATTATTTTATTTGTATTTTATTCAGACCACAGTGTCCATTGGTTAAGGGGTATCCTACTCTCATTATTTGTCAGAATGGGTAATGTAACAGCACCTAACACCAGGTGGCCGCCTGAGCTGCTCTTACGTCTGCTTCTCCTTTCCACCTCCTGAGTTAGGGTTCGCCCACAAGTCCCCAACACAGGGCTGGACTGGCCTACAGGGAACTCTGGAGATTTCCCAGTTGGCCTCTGCACCCTGGGCCTCTTTTGTGTGATTACCTATTTTATTGTTGCATTTTCTCATAGGAAAATTCTCAACATGTGTAACATGGAGCCACTTTGAAAATGATTTCCTGGCCTCATTCGGTCCCCAGTCCACCCCTACCCCAACACCTCATCCTTGGCCACCTCCTCGATGAGTCTCATGCCTATTCTCCTTCAATTCCTCGGCACTCCTCTCCTCTCTTTTCCCTTTACTCGTTCTCAGAGTTCTGCCGCATGCTCGCACTGCGACCCAATCGTCTCGTCCACCCACATTTTGAATCATTTCACCATGGGTTCTACTCAGGGGTGTTGCTAGGTCTGGAAAAGTTCTGGGGCTATGCTAATGTTGGGACTGTCAGGACTGAGGGTTGGCTAGCCTTTTGTGGTTGTAAACCCTGAGCTTCTATCCAACGCTACAACCAAAAGACCTTGGGCTATAGCCCCTTAGCCCCCACTAGCAACGCCTCTGGTTCTACTTTTTAGTTGCACAGGAAAACCTAGTGTTTTGAGACATGGCAACAACATTGTTCTCTGAAGCTAAACGTTGTCAAATCGCACACAGTTTCAGAAATACGGTCAGAATAAGGTCAGAAACGGTATATGGTATTTGTGCTGCTGCTAACACAGGTAGTGACCATATGCAAAAAGTGTAAACATGAAATGCAAGGTGCAGAAGTCGTTGCCTCGTTGTTGCCTTGTTAAGCAATGCCCTCCTGCAAGGCGAAAAGCCTTTGGTGCCAAGTTTAAAGTGAAATTCATTTATTTGGGAATTTTTAGTGCAGTCTTTTTTATTGCAGGGGTGTGGAGACATCACGTGATCGCGGGAGCGTGGTCTCGCGAGATCTCGGCATAACGAGATCTTGCGAACCCGTGCTCCGCGAGAGACCATTCCCACCAGTGTTGGCGAAGCGCCAGACCAAGCGGTCTACCCACAGCGCTGCTCCTGGTAAGGAGCCATCAAAACTGAGGCCCTGAAGTGCCTGATGACCCAGCTTCCAGGGCATAAGTCCAAAGCCATAGGAGGCCACATGGGGGCCCTGGAAGCTTGCAGCGTGTCATCCTTGTGCACACCTTGCCCCCCAGTGAAGCAACTGGGAGGCCATGAAATAAACTGTGAGTAACTCCCCCGCATGCATGAGGACAAATTTATGTTCACCTGTTTGTTTTGTAATAAAGACAGTTAGAACCCACTGAAGCATCCTGTCGTCTTTAGAGGCCACAACATAATTGGCGACGAGGACATCAAAAGACCCACGGGCCCACCATGCAAGGCGGCACACCGCCCCCTGCGTTCCTCCCCTCAGCCGGGACCTCGGCAATTCCGTGGATGCAGTGGGAGCCCCTTTTTTCCACCTATCTGGAGGCTGTGGGCGGCACGGGATATGCCCCCGCCAGGAAGAGGGCGATGCTGCTGAATGCATTGGGGGTTGAAGGTCAGCGCATTTTTGCCATTTTAACAGCCATACCAGTGGATGACGACGACGATGACGTCTACAAGGAGGCGAATCGTCGCATTGTGAAGAGGTTCACCAATAAGGAGAACGTGGTGCTACACAGGCTGAGGTTCTACACCCGTAAACAGGAAGGGAGCGAACCTGTGGACGACTATATCACCAGGATGAGGGAGCTGGCTTCTATCTGCGACATGCTCGTCGTTCACACTAACTCCAGGAAAGTGCAGGACAAGTTTATCCAAGAAAAAGAGGTCACCCTCAACAAGGACATCCAAATTGCCAGGGTGGAGGAAGAAACCTCCAGCAGACGCAAAGAGGCAAGAAGTCACCTGCCCGTACCCAAACTTACGATGCTACAATGGAGAGGGCGCAGAGACAAGCAGTCCCGCGACAGCCCCAGGGACAAAGGCCCCAGGCAAAAGGATGTGCCGAAATGCTATAGATGCGCCAGCACCAAGCACATGGCGAATGATCGTGACTGCCCCGCCAAGAATAAGGAGCGCCCGAAGTGCGGATGCATTGGTCACGTGGCCCTGGCATGTACGTGGCGGGAGAAAACCGTTTCCTGCGTCGATGGCGACTGCGCTTCAAGCGATGAGGACAAACTACAGGACAGACCCATGGTCGTCATGGTCAACGCCCCCCATGCCAGGAGGGAATAGCCCTAGTGCACCATTAAAGTGGACGGAATGGAAACTCGTGTCATGGCAGATTCGGGATCTGACCTAACAATCCTTCCCATCAACACGTATAAGGAGATGATGGGACAAATGCAAGTAGAAATCAGAACGACCAGGCAAAAACCGACGATGTTCGGGGGTGCAACTGTCGACCTCCTAGGCTACATCGGAGCCCGAATCGAATTCAAAGGGAGGTCTACCACCACCAAAGTGTACTTCTCACCCAAAAGCCCAGCCATGCTGGGATGGGACGATCAACACAAACTCAGCATTAAACTAGATCCCAGCACTCCGGAACAGGTACTCATGGTCTCGTCAGGAGCAGCGCAAAATTTCAAGGAGATTTTCCCGAGCCTGTTTTCCGAGAACCCAGGGAAAGTGAGAGACTTTGTCCACAAGATTTGCCTGAAACCCGATGCGGTCCCTGTGAAACACAAAGTCAGGGCAGTACCTGCCACGGTGAGACCTGCATTGGAGGCTCACCTTCGGAAGATGGTCGAAGAAGGAACCATCGAGACAGTGGAATCCTCAGAGTGGCTGAGTCCAGTGGTGTTAGTCAAAAAGAAATCCAGCAATGACCTCAGGATATGCATCGACCTGAGAAGCCTGAATCTAGAGGTTGTTACGGATAGCTTTCGGCTCCCCAGCATTAGCGAAATTGTCCTCATGTTGAAAGAGGTGGCAATCTTCTCGAAGCTGGACATGCGTGACACCTATCACCAGATTCCTCTACACAAATCTTCACGCCCCCTGACAGCATTCATCACTCCTTTTGGCACCTTTCAATATACCTGCATGCCATTTGGGTTGTCGTCGGCAGCGTCCGCATTCCAGAGGATGATGAACTCTCTACTTAAAGGACTCACAAATGTTTCATTCTTTCAGGGCGACATTCTCGTGTATGCCAAGGACAACGAGACCCATGACAAAGAACTTAGGGCAGTCCTGAGCAAGCTTCAAGAGGTGGGCGTTCATCCACGCCACGAAAAATGTGTTTTTGGAGTGAGCAAGGTAGGATACCTTGGGTACTGCATCTCAAGCGAAGGGGTCAGCCCTAAGAAGAAACTCATGGAGGCCATAACAGATGCCCCGGCCCCAATGTCCAGAGAAGAACTACGATCGTTCCTGGGCCTAGCCGAGTAATATTCCAAATTCGTCCCAAGGTTCTCTGAAACCAAGTCCCCCATGAGTGAGCTTCTGAAGAAGGGGGCAGCCTACTCTTGGGTTCCAGAGCAAAATGAAGCTTTCGATGAAATCAAAAGGAGAATTCTGCACGCACCATGCCTGAAACCGTTCAACCCTGAATGGGACACCTGCATTACTACAGACACCAGCGCATATAGGCTGGGAGCCACCCTGAACCAGAATAAGGGAGACACTGAAAATATCATTGCGTTTGCATCAAAAGCCCTATCATCATCGGAGAAGAATTACTCCACCGTTGAGAAAGAAATGTTGGCATGTGCCTGAGCCGTCGACTACTTCAGATCTTATGTTTGGGGCATGAAATTCAGGCTGGTCACTGACCACAAACCCCTCATTCACATGTTGAGCCTGGGCGGCACCAAGTCTGCCACCCCGAGACTGGCCTGGATCGCTGCAAAGCTTCAAGAACATACATACAAGATAGCCCACATTGCGGGCTGGAAAAACGCACAAGCGGACTGCATGTTCAGGCTCCTGAACCAAAGCACCCCTGGTACCACATTCTTGGAAGATGAATGTGTCGTAGCCTCCTTCAGTGACTTGAGGAATGGCAAATACATGGACCTGAGTGAGCGCCACTGGCAGGATGAGTTCAAGCAGGACGATGCCCAACGGCGCGTAGCAGCCTGGGTCCGCGGAGGGTGGCCCGACGAAAGAGCGATCCCTGAAGGCCTTCGTCCTTACTGGAAGGTGAACGAGGAAATCACCACCATGAACGGTCTCATTCTCAGAGGCAACCAAGTTATCCCGCCCAGCGGAATTTGCAAAGTGATATTGTGCAGAGCACACTCAGGCCATCTGGGATGCAACATGACCAGACGCAGGATACGCGACGCCTACTGGTGGCCAAGCATGGACCAGGACATACGACAAACGGTCGAAAGATGTCATGAATGCACCAACATTGACAAGCGCCTAGCCGTGAGGCAAGCCCCCATGCTGACCACCGAAGTCCCCAAAGGGGTGTGGCACAAACTAGGGTTGGATTTCATTGGGCTTCTGGACAGCATGCCCCCAGAACACAAATATGGGATAGTCACGGTCAACTATTTCTCCAAATGGGTCGAAGTTGACTTCACTTCCGACATCACCACAAGCACAGTCATCGAAGCACTTACCGCCATATTCCAGCAGGAAGGCCTCCCAGAAGAAATTGTCACGGACAACGGAGTCCAGCTGGTCTCTCGAGAAATGGAGAAATTCCTCAAACTCAACAACATTCGTCAGCGGAGAGCAAGTCTCTACCACCCACAGGCCAATAGCCTGGTCGAGCGGGCAAACCGCTTCATCAAAGGGGCGCTGCAACTGACGCATGCCTCAGGCCTAGACCTGTACAAGACAGTCAAGGAAGCCGTTGCAGCCCACCGCATCACCCCCAACGCCGTCACTGGCGTTTCACCATTCCATCTGCTAAGGGGGAGAAGGGCAGCATCCACACTGGTACCACCTTGGCTTTATCAAGTGAGCGCTGACGAAGACGTGGACATGGAAGACGTAGTTTTCCGCATGCAGCGTAACAAAGATGCCATGAAGGCTCAAGGGGACTTGCGTCGAGCAGCTCGCCACACAGCTATTAATAAAGGCGACCTAGTAAAGATACGCCTCCCCCACAAAGCACTTCGACTGGCTCCAGATACAGCAGTCCCATAGAAGTCCTGGAGAAAGGGTCAAACCACATTTGCACCAGCGACGGAAGGAAATGGAATCTAGAAAGGGTGGCCATGTACCGCAGGAAAGGATCTATTGAACAGCCACACTGGGAAACCGGAGAAGATCAAGACCACCAGGAGACGTCTGAAAACTCTAGCCTGTCAGAGATGCCTTGGAGTCACACTACGGCAACGAGTCCTCAAGCCCCAACTCTCTAACCCCACTCAGGGGGTCACAGCGAAGAGCAAGACAAGGAGAACCCGAATCACCTGCATCTCCCCAAGAGTGTTCCCACAGTCCTGCCCCATGTCCAGATCTAAGAATACCTCAGATAGAGAGAAGGAAGCCCAGCAAGTTTGCAGACTTTGTCATGGAATGACCATTCATCCTTTTCCCAGCAAAGGAGGTGTGTGGGGACATCACGTGATCGCGGGAGCGTGGTCTCGTGAGATCTTGGCATAACGAGATCTCGCGAACCCGCGCTCCGCGAGAGACCATTCCCACCAGTGTTGGCGAAGCGCCAGACCAAGCGGTCTACCCACAGCGCTGCTCCTGGTAAGGAGCCATCAAAACTGAGGCCCTGAAGTGCCTGATGACCCAGCTTCCACGACATAAATCCAAAGCCATAGGAGGCCACATCGGGGCCCTGGAAGCTTGCAGCGTGCCATCCTTGTGCACACCTTGCCCCCAGTGAAGCAACTGGGAGGCCCTGAACTGAACTGTGAGTAACTCCCACGCCTGCATGAGGACAAATTTATGTTCACCTGTTTGTCTTGTAATAAAGACAGTTAGAACCCACTGAAGCATCCTGTCGTCTTTAGAGGCCACAACAAGGGGATTTCACGAAAAGTGTACATATTCTTTAAATAACATTCATAAATAAGTGAATCTCCACTACATAGGCTCAAAACGTTTCAGTTTAGACCATCTTCATGGGCTGTAGACCTCTAGACAAAGAATTTAAAAAAGAATCCTTAATCTTCCTTGAAAAACGACCTGGAAATACACAGTCATTACACTGATTTCTTCACCCACTAATTTGGGAGATTATAAAGGCAGTCCTATAATGCCACGAATCGGTATGGCCTCCAATGGCAACTGAAATGAGCAAGTGGGCATCCACACTCCAAGAACTTTTTCCAATACCCACTTGCATCACATGATCATAGACATAGGACCCCAGAGGAATTTTGTAGGATTTGCCGCGTGCAGTTATTCCTCTGCAGTAAAGCTGAAGCTTTTTTAAGATACGGTGGAGGATTCACCTTCTGCTTTCCCCTGAAGGTAAACCCTGCACTTTACCCCTAAACTCGGAGTTGAGCAGTGTGGTAAACTGGTAATAAAGTGAAGGTAATTGAATTACTGGCACTTTACCACTGTTTTCACCTTCTGCTCTAAATTTGTAATGAGGCCAAATGTATTTTAAAAATGCCTTATTTGTAAAAAGTCACCTTATTCTGAGTTGAGATCACATTTGACATTTGGTACATAAAAATATTAAATCGATAAAAAATCAAATATTTAACCCATGCAGCATTTTCTCTGTCCTATTTGTGGTAAATATCGCCCCCTCCTGCCCCCCACGCAATACCAATTCAAAATTAGGTGCTATTTTGAAAAACCACAGGGCTTCATTTGGAGTTCAGTTGTGTGGTAAAAAGTGGTGGTGAAGCGGCAGTAAATCCGTTATTGACACTTCGCTGAACTGCTGCACTAGGGGCACTCCATGAGAATTCTTCACAGATTTACTGCTAGCAGTAATTCTGCACAGTAAATCCAACAAGTGTCAGCTGTAAAGTGGGTGGTTAACCTCCAGCACAGAACAGAACAGAACTGGAGGTCAGCATTGCACATTACCGCCAGAGCTCGTGGGATTTACCACACAGAATGGCCACTCAAGGGAAATTCATCAACAGTTCCCATGGAGTCCTAAGGACTCAGAAAATGGGGACTAACACCACTGTGCCGCCACTTGTAATCTTGTGGTAAGCCCATGGGACCGAGTGCAGTAACGGTAAGCAACTTTGTAAATTGGTGGATTTACCACCTATTTTCTGCCAAAGTCTTAATGAGCCTTATGGTGTTTCATTATAAGTATGGTGGTAACGATAAAAAAAACATTGGATATAAATAGCATGGTGTACATTGAAAGCACGGCATGCGGTCGATAGTGGTTATTTATTGGACACCAGCTCACAGTTAAGTGATATCTTTTTATTTATTTTTTATTTACTTGATTTAACTGTTTAAAACAATTTTTACAAGATTCAAATTTCTCACATATCCTTTTTCCTAGCCATCAGTCCAGCTGATTAGTGATATTTTAAAAATAAGATATCAAATGGCACATATTTTTACCTTGGCCAGCATTCTCTCTTAAGAAGGGTCTTACATCCGACCACGTGTGCAGTTACAAAAGGGAGCTCTGGAATTTAGTTGTGAAAAGACAAATATTGTGCAATCTGTCAGCAGCAGCGAGTGTTCCCCATACTTGCATAACTCTGTCTGTTACTGCAACTTCGATGAGCCGCTGTCTTGTGTTCAGTTACGTTTGGAAATGCGGTTGCCCCATTTGTATTTGTATTTGTTTATTTAAAAAGCCAGGCCCGGGGGCATACGGGCGCGTAAGTTTAGATCTGGTTACAGCTACAATTGAATACGGTAAGTGGTTACGGTTACAGATGAGTACAGACATTAGTAATACAGATACATACATACATGTTGCAATGTTCATATGGCAGGCAATGTAGGCTGCCAATAAAAATATAGTATAAAATAACTTAAATTATTTACAAAACGTACAGTCGGCAGCTCCATTAAACTCCATTTTGTGGTTCCTCGAATGACTGGCACTTTTTCACAACATAATGTAAATGCCTTTGTCTCCTACCGAAATACGCCGCAATAGTCACGAAGACGAAGGGCAAAGCGCGTAATTGGTGTTTTCCTCAGTCAGTAGCTTCCACCGCGTCCAAATTTCACTCTCTTCTTCCGGAAATGGTTTTTAGAATATCTCCTATGAGCAACTTTTTGTCGAGTTAGAGCTGGATTTGGCTAGACTGACTGTGGCAAGTATAGTCTGGTACATTTTACTGGTATTCAACAAACTGGGTGAAATGTGCAGTTAGACACTTTGAAGACGTTGAAACAAGAAATATACAAGGGGACAAAGTGAGAGATTGTGTGCCCCCTGATTCGGTTTTAAGTGATTCTGGGGACATGCGGGAGACCTGTCTTTTCAAGGTCCTTGTAGCAAAGTATCTTTTCAACATGGCAGACAGGTATCGGGGGCGATTATTCATGCTTTGATTTAAAACATTCCAAATATATGTATTCCTAGTAACACATTTTTAACGTGTCACCATAATTCATGTTTAACATGAACACCCTCTAGTTGTTTTATGTTGCAGCTCACCTTATGTTAAAAGTTTCCTGTCAGATTAGTGTGTTTTTTTCGTGAGGAATGTGGGTTTGGACATGTCCCACTCAGTCACACCTGCATGGCCAGTTTGTACAATTATGAACACATATATATTTCCATATATCCATTCCACCCAGTTACACTCTCAATACATGTTCCCATCAATACAGAACTACCACGTATATATTTCCTTAATCTCTACTACCCCTGTTATGAATTTACACCAGGCATACACAAACTGTACCTTTATAATTGCACAGTTTGGTCGCCTGGGCCCACTTATTCTTTCTTATTTTTTTTTTTTTAAATAGCACTGATTGCTCCCCTAGAATCCTGTGAGGTTTTTAAAATGCCCTGTGATTTTTAGGTCTGGCGAAAGAGAGCTTGCCCTCTGCCAAACCTTTTACAAATACATATCTATGCCTAGCTGCTCGGTCATGCAGAATGTTAAATGTTAAATGTTAAAGGTATTTGTACCGCGCACCGTCACCAACGGAATTGGTCCCCAGCGCTCAGGCGGATCTGTAAATGATAAAGGTGGGATGGGTTAGTAAGGTGAAGAAGGGAGTAGGATAGTGAGAGGAGTGGTGTTCTGTTGGCAGCTTCAACTCAGTATACACTGGGTGCTGAGCTTTGGTGCGGGTATCGGATCGGAGTCAGTCCGCGTGTGCTGTTGTTCCGGCTTATGTGTTGTTGCAGTGTTGTGAAGTGCGTGCGGCTTGTTGTGCGAGAGATGGTTGTGTGAGTTTGTTGAGTGAGATAAGTATGCAGAGTTTGAGCTTATATTGGTTAGTGGGTTACCTGACCTTTACCATCCTAACATTCACAGTTCTGTCTGAGTGTGGCACTTGTTGGCCTTCACATTCCCATCTAGACGCGGCGCAGGCCAGGCTTTAGGACTCCATCCAGGTGTGGTCATGCCTACATTCACACTTTATCTATATGCGGCGCAGGCTACAGTTTAGAGATGTGTCCAGGTGTGGGCATGCTAACATTCACAACTCCATCCGAACGCCACGCAGGCTGGTGTTCACAACTCTCAGTGTGGCACATGCTAGCATTCACGTTTTTCTAGGCGCGGGCATGTTATCCTTCAGTCAATCCTATCCAGATGTGACGCAGGCCAACGTCTATCTAGGTGCGTCTGCCAGTCTGGATTTGTTCGTCCGGTACGTACGAGTGGGAGAGTCACTTGAGGGCTTTCGGCTGGGTCTAGGTATGTGATCAGTCTCTGTAGCCTACCTGTGTGGATATTTTCCACGATGTTTGATGCTCTTTCGAGAGTTTGGTTCTTTTGTTTGAGTGTTTGTCCAATTTGAGAGTGGCCGAGGTTGGAGTTATTTTCATCATTGTTTTAATGTCTGGGCATTCTAGTGCGTCTCCGTTGTGGTTACGCTTTGAAGAGTCATGATTTGAGGAGTTTCCTGAATGCTAGGTGGTTTGTTGTATTCCGTATATTCTTAGGTAGGTCATTCCAGGTTTTGGGTGCCTGGTGAGAGAAAGACGATCCTCTGAGTTTTTTTCTGTTGTAGGGTTTTGGTTCCAGGCATATGTCGGCGCTTGATCTTAGTGTTCATGTCGGTTGATGTAGGCGTAGTTTGTCGCTTAGGAATTCTGCGCCTTGTTTGTGTATTGCTCTGTGCGTGATGCACTAGGCCTTGAACTTTATTTGTTGTTTCAGTGGTAGCCAGTGTAGTATTTTTAGCGCGGGTGTGATGCGTTCTCTTCTGGGTAGCTTGAGGAGGAGTCTGGCTGTTGCATTTTGTATGCATTGCAGTTTTTTTAGAAGTCGTTCGGGCATGCCCAGGTATAGGCTATTGGCATAGTCTACTCTGGACATGATCAGAGCGATGATGGTAAGTGTTTTGTTGGCGAACAACAGGAACGGTAGGATCCTTTTTGCTGCTCGCAGGAGGAAGAAACATTTCTTGATTACCAAGTTTACTTGTGGCTCCAGAGTGAGATTGTTGTCCATTCGGACCCCTAGGTTTTTTACAGTTGACGATGGTTCTTGTGTGGTGCCGAGCTCTCTTGGCCAGGGGATGTAGTTGATGTCTCCTCCCTTTTTTGAAACAATCATTATCTCTGTTTTGCCTGGGTTGATTTTGAGATGGTTGAGGTTCATCCAGTTGAATATGTCATGAAGGCAATTCTCTAGTGTGGTGTTTCCTTCTCGGGTGTCTTGTGTGTTGAAGATTATTTGAGTATCGTCGGCGTAGTTGTAGCATGTGAGCCGTGTTTTTTGATGAGTTTGATTAATAGGTACATGTAGATGTTGAATAGAAGTGGGAAAAAGGATGATCCTTGTGGTACTCCGCACGTGGAGACTCTGCGTTTGGATTTACAAGGTTTCATCCATATTATTTCTGTTCTGTTTGTTAGGAAGGATTTGATCCATAGTAGGGCAGTGTCTGTTATCCCTAGTCCTTCTAGTCTCTTTATGAGGATGGCGTGGTTGACAGTGTTGAAGGCTGCAGACAGATCAAGGAGAATCAGGGCGGTGCTGTTGCCTGAGTCTGCGTTTGTTTTTAGGTCATCCCATATTGAGAGGAGCACTGATTCTGTTCCTCTCATAGGTCTGAAGCCAACTTGTGCCTGGTCTAGTGGGCAATGCTCTTCTATGAATTCTTGGGTCATTTGGTAAACGTACGTTTCTAGCAGTTTGGCTATGTAGGGTATGTTGGAGACGGGTCTGTAGTTAGATAAGTCCTCTACGTTTCCTGTTGTGTCTTTGAGTAGCGGCTTGATGTAAGCCGATTTGAAGGCCTCCGGTACTTTACCTGTTGAGATTGAGAGATTGAGGAGGTTCCTGTGGTATTCAATGGGGGTTCCTTGTTTGAGAATTGTTTTGTATATGTCCGGGGGGCAAAGGTCTTCAGGATAGCCCTATTTGTTGCTTTGGTTTACCAGTTTGACGAAAGCCTCAACTGATATTTCTGTGAAGTTTCGCAGCTTGTTTGCGTGTTCCTCGTCTGTGTCGGTGGGGTTTGAGCTGTGAACGCTTGGTCTGTTTTGTATGGTGTGTTGGATGGAGGTTATTTTGATTTTGAAGTGGTCTCCGAGGTCCTCGCAGAGTTTCGTCGATGGGATTGGCGTGTTGTTGCAGGCCGGTGGGTTTTTTATTTCATTTATGATTTTGACTAGTTCTTTTTGAGCGTTTGGTGCTCTGAAGATTCGGTTGTCGTAATGTTTCCTCTTCGCTTTTTGTATTTCCTTTTTACATGCGCGGATCTGTTGTAGGAATTTCAATTTGTTTGCGGTGGTGTTGTTGGTCCTCCATTCAGATTCTAGTTTTCGTTTTTTTCTTTTCATGGCATTGAGTAGTGGGGTGAACCATTTTGCTGTAGCTTTCTTGCGTGATGGGGTGAAAGGCTTTTCTTTGGCGATGTCGTCAAGGGTTGTTGCGATCCAGGTATGAAGTGGGGTAGCTTTTTTGTCTAGGTCTGCTTCTTCCACAGTTGATGCTTGTGGTTTGCTGAGTTCTAGGAGCTCGGTTAGGTTGGAGTTTTTTATGGTTCTCCAATTTCTTTTCATCATGATGGGTTGTTTTTCTTGTTGCTTTTTTGTTGGAGTGGCCGTTGTAATTATGAACGGAATAATGAGGTGGTCTCTCAAAAGTATTTGAATTGGGGGTGCCGTGGTGATGAGATCCTTGTTGGCGAAGATTGCGTCAAGTGTGTGCCCTGCTGAGTGGGTTGCTCCTTTGACTAGTTGTTGTAGGTTCATGGCTGCTAGTTGGGCGGTTAGGGATTTTTGTGTGGTTGTGGGTTCTTCGTTGAACCAGATGTTGAAATCTCTGAGGATGATCAGATGATTGTACTTGATGTCTAGGGTAGTGATTGCTTCCGTGAAAGCGTCTATGAAAGTCGCATCATAGGTTGGTGGTCTGTATATCTGTATGAATTTCAGGTTGGTTTTGGGGTTTACTGAAAGTCATAGTATTAAGGATTCGCATTTATCGATGTTTAGTGGGTCTTCCATTTTGATGGCCAGTTGTTCCTTGTGGATGATCGCTAGTCCCCCCCTCTTTTGGATTTTCTGTTTGTTTGGATGCATTTGAAGTCTTCAGGCAGGCAGTTGTTGAGGGTGATCTTGTAGTTGTCGTCTAGCCATGTTTCGGTTACAAATAGGATGTCTATGCCTCCTTCTGAAAGGAGGTCGCATATTTCCATTGCGTGTTTGGACATTGACCTTGCGTTTATTAGGTTACAGTGGATTCTCTGGGTGAGATTTTGTTTTGAGGTTATTTGTTGTTCGAGTTTGTAATTGTCTGTTCGTGAAGTTTCCGCATTGATGTCGGTAGGGTGAAGAACGGCGACAGCTGCTTCTTCATTGAAGCGGTTTAGTAAGTTGATAACAGGGCTGATTAGTCTTGGTGTTTCTGCTGTGCTGGTACTCGGATGAAGATCAGCAGTGGTTTCTTCATTGGGTCCGATTGTTGGGTGGGAGGTGGCGTTGTTGGTTGTTGGTACTTCGCCGTATTGTGCGGGATATAGTGGAAATTGATGTTGCCCCTCTGTTCTTGCAATGTAAGGGGTAATGGGGTCTGAGCCCTCCCACTCTCTTGTTGAGTGCCCCCATCTTTTTTCCGCGTGTATCAGGAAATTTTTTGCATGTTTCGTGGTTTCCGTGTTGGGGTGTTGGTGTACCGTGGTTGTTGCGAGGTAAGGTGTGAGGTATAAGGATTTTTCTCTTGTGGATTTTGTTCCGGCTGTGGCTGTTTTAGGCGTGTTTTCTTCCAATGGGGCTGTTTCTTGTGGGTTCTGTCGGTGTTGTGTGTTCACGTTCTTGTTCTCTTTATCAGCGTCCTGTTCTGGTATGGGCCATTTTCCAGTCTAGGTGCAGGCGTAGTATGGTAGTTGGTCCTCTTTGCTGTGCTGTGCAGTTCGCAGTGACCTTGGTTTTCCTTCTCTGGATACGCTGGGGTGTACTCTGGCTCAGTGTTGCTTTCTGTGGGTGGGTAGGGTGTGTTTCCTAAGGGTGCACTGTCGGGGGGGGGGTTAGGGTGTTAACGGTCTGCTGGTATGGGATTTAATTGAGTTAGGTGGTGGTGGGTTTCCGGGATTGGTAGAGTACTGAACTAAGCGCAGTTAGATTATTTGAGAGACCTGTATGGTGGGTGAGAGTCCTATCAGTGCAATCTAAGCATCACACAGTGCCATTCGGAGACGAGGCCCCTGCTTAGTGAAGCCGTCTACTGCTGCATTTCTATGGTGGACATGCTTTGCAATCTAGTTCTGCTGGCAGAGGCGTAGCTAGGGTAGGGCCTGAGCGGGCAAGGCCGATCCAAAATCTGTACATGCCCACTCAGCAGTGCTGTGTGGACATATACAGAAGATAATGTCACTGCGAGGAGCCCAACTACACAAGCTTCAGGACCCACTTGTTAGACAATCCTCTGTCTACTGGTCTATGTGACCCTTTTGCGATGACGTTTACAACATTTCTTTCCTGCTGCTTTGGTGCATCTTTTATGCTCTGAACTGGGGACACCTTCAGAACCCCGTTTCAGCAGCACAATCTACTCCCTGACCCTTGTCCGCTATCCAGTCTCCCCCCCACCCCCTCCCATCCAGGGAGCACACAGAGAACCCCGCCCCTCGCTACCTCACTAATCAGCCCGCACTCATCCTAAGCCCCTTAACAAAATTCTTACCTTCTGGCCCACCTCGCACATCTCCCTTCTTCTGGACTCTTATGTCCGTACACCTAACCGCCGCTAATGCACTGATCACATTTGCCAATAGTGTTCCTCCCTTTGTTCTGAGCTATGTGGTTTTCAAGGTCGTTGTCGCCACATGGCCCACATAGACCAGTTCTATTAACCTCGTTCGCCCCCTTTCTTCTATATGCCTCCTAATAAGTTTCCTTTTAACATAGCTGCTGTGTATTACATATATTGCTCACTTCCAAACCCCTTTAATGCAGGGAGTGCCATGGAAAAGCTATCTGTCCATTGTTAAGATTGGGAATGGAATGTGGAAAAGTATTGTGAAGACTGGGAACGCTATATTATTGAAAAACTACATAGTGTTTGTGTCCTTTGTTTGTTTCCATGACTGTAACCAGGGAAAGTAGCTGTAGTATCCATCACACCATATGGTCTCTTATTAGTATGTTCTTTATAGATTTCATTAGTCTGCGTGTGTTTTTTTTTTAGTCAACAAGTAAAGTTAAGAAAGGTTTTTAGGTGAACTACTTTCTGATGCTGCAGGGTAAACAGAGTGTTCTGGAGCCATTATGCACAACCTTGGAGAAGACTTCACATCTTGTTACTCGGGTATTTTTGTTTTAGCATTTCATATTTAATTAATGCAACACTTATGTTATGGTGCTTTGTAGGGATTACACGAAAGGCACACATTAACACGTTTATCTTTTTGAGGGGCCAACATAATAGGGTACGGGCTGTTTAGCAACTTACGGACTCCTTTCAGGTGGGGCGCAGGGTTAGGGTGATCATTTTCAAAGGAGTATGGGGCACACTCGAGCCCATCTCCAGAATATTGATGGGAATATAAAGAATTTGCACAGGTTCGCATTCAGCTGTTTTGTTGTGCTGTGATAAGAAGACGTCCCACTGTTAACAGAAGGTTGGCGCCATTTTGTGAAATGTGTTCTTATATTTTGCAATTCCATCTGGTCATTGTCAATAGGACACAATACTTTAAACAAGCACTTACATTCCACTGCTATATGTGCAGCTTTCAGTAGCAGCTGTATTTGTTCGGCATCCTTTCCATTGCCCCAGGTTATTTTCAGAGGCTGCTTCGGGAGAGTGGGCGCTGCAGTCATGTCTTAACTCGTGGACTGCTTTTTAAGGCAGCGGAATGAATCCACAGATAGCTCTCGATGTGAATGGCTTCCATAGCTTGTTGGCTCTCGGAGCTTCTCACCCCTAGCGCTGGGTAAGAAAGGCGTCTGGATCCTTTTATGTGCAGCCTTCGAAGTGCTCTCACCTGCACAGCACGGCCCGTTACATGGTTCCTTTGTTTTTTTTATCTTTGTGCACTTTGTTGGTGCAGCATCAGTTATAGGGCCTGATTTACAACTACAAAAATCAATGGAACTTTCGCATGTTAAAACACTTTTTTAAAATCAGGCCAGTAGTATGGTTGTTACTGTACTTACATGAAAGGCCCACATTAGCAGCAAATGATTATGGGGTGGAGTGTAGAACAAACCCATAGCTACTGATTAGCATGTCAAGAATTTTCAAAGGTTACCATTCAGCTGTCTTTCTGGCACAATCACTTTGGGCCTCATTACACGATAGGTGCTAAACCATGGTGCTATTAGCACCATGGTTCATGCCGGTAATTTACAGATTCCGCCATGGCGGAATTTGGTGGTGGTAATTCCCCATGCCGCCATGGCCCTTCCCCATTCCAATTTTTGCCTCATAGGGCATAATGGGAATGGGGAAGGTGCTAATTACGGTACCGCAAATTGCGGTACCGTAATTAGCACCAAGGTCCCTTTGCGGGTCCCTACTTTAACGGCTGGTCTACACCAGCCGTTAAGGTCAGGTACCGCAAAGGGACCTCGTAGTAAGGCGGTAAGGGTTAACGGTCACCGGTAGCATTACCGGTGACCGTTAACGCTTACCGCCTTCCATGTAATGAGGCCCTTTGTCTGTAAACAGAAAGGAGCCAAACCTGGGACAGAGTTTTTAATATTAAGGGCCTCATCACGAGTTGGGCAGTAACGCCGGCGCTAATAGCGCTGCCGCTATCTGACCTACCTCCAAACCCACCGGCGCTATTAGCGCCGGATCACGGGTTTGGCGGATTTGGAAATCCCCATTCCCCATTGAGCCCATTCGGGAATGCCCCATTCCCCATTGGGCTCAATGGGGAAATTTCACGCTCATACCGCCGGCGGATTTCCCGCCGGCGGTATGAGGGTGAATTTTCGGCGGATTTCCCCCGAGCTCAGAGCTGGGTAGAAATCCGCCAAGGCCATGATTTGGCGGACCCTTAAATCCGGCGGTAACAGCGCTACCACCAGATTTAAGGGTTACCGCCAAACTCGTAATGAGGCCCTAAGTCTTATATTACTGAATTGCATCCGTTAATTATCGATCTATATATAATAGGACACTGCACTGCTGTAAGTGCAGCTCATGGTGGCCATCAGTGCTACTGGTGCAAAGCGGCATCGAGTCAGTTTGAAGATATAGCAAACAATTTGAAGATGTGCAGAGTGCAAAAAGCAGCATTGCAGGTCCTATTGCATCAAAGAGCCTCGAAGGTGGTTGAAACACAGTTCAAAGCTGTGTGAACAGATTTCCAGATGCTCCTTGGCTTTCTGTTTGCTAGGAGGCCCAGTTGAGGGGTTCCAGGACAAAGCGAGTCCTTTTGTTCTGCACTGCCACTCCAGGGAGCTTGGCTGCCACCTCCAGGGAACTCCTCACTTACAGTGAGGGCACTGGTTCCAGTGCAGCTTGCAGAGGGCAGGCAATGATCCAACAGAAGTTCACGCCCACTGTTCCCTGGGGATGGTTACGGGGTCTTTCTCTCCTTTGCCTGGAAAACATTTATCTTCATTTCACTGTTGGGGAATATGGAATGGAATAGAGGTCTGATAATAAAAATATATCCAATCATCCAAAAATAGATAATTATTCTTGTAAATTCAAAATGAATCCACAAAGAAGTGGGAGACCCATTCCTTATAAAGGCATATTGTCACTGTGGATCGGACAAAAGCAAGCATGCTGTAAGGGGTTTAATCCCTGCTGAGCCTTGCCTAATTACATCATATACCGTTTGCCTCATTCTACATGAAATGGAGAGGAAGGGAAAGAGCCACAACAGAATAGCAAAATTGTGAACCACTATCTCCAGCCCAGCTTTTTCTCTCTGGCTACTCTAACTCTGCCCATTTCCCATGCTTGCTGACTTCACATGCCCTCTCTAGTGCAACACCCTGGTCTGAGGCTGGTCTGTGTTATGTGAGTGGCCCTTTGAAGCAGGGTTCCCAGGAGATCTCCTGTTGAGAGCACCTGTGCCTGATGGAAGGTGTTACCCTTTCTCAGAGGAATCAACAGAAGGCAGTATTATGTTTATTGTCTCATTTGCTGAAGTGGAGATAACCAGGCTGTCATGAATACACATTTCCATCATATAGCTAGTCTAGCCTCACAGAGGTGACACTTGTATGATATCAAATTGGTGTGGCTTTTATTATTGTGTGATCGCATAATTCGCCATACCATGTCAGATATGGCTTACTCTCAGAGATTACCCTGCCACCAGACTGATAAAGCAACAATTATGAGATTTTGAATCAGAGTTGAAGAGGTCAAAATTCTGTGTGCCACTTAAGAGCATGTGCTGTGGATGTCAGGAGACTGGCGCAGCTACCCTACAAGGATGACCTATGATCTTGGAATGGAGCTTGTCGAAGGGGGATCTTATTAGTAGACTCCTATCAGAAACGTAATTAGCTGCTTCATTTTATGTAAGGAAACATCTAAAAGCTAGGGTTTTTTCGCACCCTCATAGATAGGAAATCATCTCTCTCTCTCACACACACACACTTTCACATCAACCTTATCCAGCATAGAGGGAAAGAAAGGCCCTGATCAGCAGAGATATGTTTGACTGGAGGGGCCTGGTGAGGGATATCTGCATGGCTATATCAGACTAGGGTGATATAGGGGTTCTCATCTGTAGCGATACGTGAAATTAGATGGGCTAGTAATTTGTATCTGACGATATATAAGTCTGGATAGGAAAGGCAGCTCTGATCTGCAGAAACACGTTAGACTGGATGCTTATTGATTTGTTATATCAAGTTACTGGGATTTTTATTGCACACAACTACCACCTGCATTATATCATGGAGCTCTGGTGTACGTGCTGTGCAGACTGGATGGACATGGGAGTTCTGATCTGCAGGGATGTGTCCTTTCTCGTGATGGAGGCCATTTGCATTGGATAATGGGGCCAGATTTATACATTTAAATGCCTGCTAGGAAAGATTGGGCGGGGAGACAAGAGACAAGTAACTGGTGGCATCTTTGTGTGACAGTGAACTAAGGTACAGAAAGCTTTTAAGGTGATTCACTTCCATCCATCCAACAGGCTAGGGCATGCAGTGATGACATTTTCGTACTTTCGTTCGTGTCTGTCTGAGGTTGAGACAGATTTTATAATTCCATTCTGCATTATTTGAACCCAGTGTCCTCAAAATAATGAATTTTTGTGTCAGCAAGTAATTATATACCATTATTGGGCCTCTATACTAAAGCACTAAGCATATCCTTTAGTGTATTTTTGTTCACAGTGAGTATATGTTATTTAAGCACAACCTTTAGTGTCTTTCTTGTCTGCGATGGGCATCGGTTATGAAACAGAGGTCAAACCATATAGCCCTCTAACTGGTATTTGCCAATAAATAGACACTACAATGTGGATTGTGGCATGCCAAATGCAAGGTAACCCAGGTTTAATTGCAATGTAAAACTGGAGGGAAACAAGCTAAACAGCACAGCTCTTACTCAATATTGTCTCCCCATCTCAGCAGGAAACGGCAGTTTTTATTGTCATTTTGATGTCATAGTTATGAAAAACGATCATGCCTGGTCATTGGTTCCCTCTACCAAGCTAAACATATAATTCTATATGTCCAACAATAATGATTGAACAATCCTTCATCTAAGATCCCACCCATAAAACATCCCATAAAAATGTGCTACATCATCATGCTTGAATATTATTCATAGGCTCTAAATTACTTCTGCGGTGAAAAGGACATGTGCTTATCGGTTAACATGCGGTCACACTCTTTGTGAACTGGCGTCCTTAGCTGGGTCCTCTCTTAAAGCTGCAGTGTTTAATTCTTTGCTGTGCTGGTGCAGTTTTAAAAGGGCAACTGCTTGTCACGTTTTCCTCTGCAGGACACATTTTCAGGGTAATTCATAGAAATTTATGTTCACCTGTTTGTCTTGTAATAAAGACAGTTAGAACCCAATGAAGCATCCTGTCGTCTTTAGAGGCCACAACAAGGGGATTTCACGAAAAGTGTACATATTCTTTAAATAACATTCATAAATAAGTGAATCTCCACTACATGTGCTCAAAACGTTTCAGTTTAGACCATCTTCATGGGCTGTAGACCTCTAGACAAAGAATTTAAAAAAGAATCCTTAATCTTCCTTGAAAAACGACATGGAAATACACAGTCATTACACTGATTTCTTCACCCACTAATTTGGGAGATTATAAAGGCAGTCCTATAATGCCACGAATCGGTATGGCCTCCAATGGCAACTGAAATGAGCAAGTGGGCATCCACACTCCAAGAACTTTTTCCAATACCCACTTGCATCACATGATCATAGACATAGGACCCCAGAGGAATTTTGTAGGATTTGCAGCGTGCAGTTATTCCGCTGCAGTAAAGCTGAAGCTTTTTTAAGATACGGTGGAGGATTCACCTTCTGCTTTCCCCTGAAGGTAAACCCTGCACTTTACCCCTAAACTCGGAGTTGAGCAGTGTGGTAAACTGGTAATAAAGTGAAGGTAATTGAATTACTGGCACTTTACCACTGTTTTCACCTTCTGCTCTAAATTTGTAATGAGGCCAAATGTATTTTAAAAATGCCTTATTTGTAAAAAGTCACCTTATTCTGAGTTGAGATCACATTTGACATTTGGTACATAAAAATATTAAATCGATAAAAAATCAAATATTTAACCCATGCAGCATTTTCTCTGTCCTATTTGTGGTAAATATCGCCCCCTCCTGCCCCCCACGCAATACCAATTCAAAATTAGGTGCTATTTTGAAAAACCACAGGGCTTCATTTGGAGTTCAGTTGTGTGGTAAAAAGTGGTGGTGAAGCGGCAGTAAATCCGTTATTGACACTTCGCTGAACTGCTGCACTAGGGGCACTCCATGAGAATTCTTCACAGATTTACTGCTAGCAGTAATTCTGCACAGTAAATCCAACAAGTGTCAGCTGTAAAGTGGGTGGTTAACCTCCAGCACAGAACAGAACAGAACTGGAGGTCAGCATTGCACATTACCGCCAGAGCTCGTGGGATTTACCACACAGAATGGCCACTCAAGGGAAATTCATCAACAGTTCCCATGGAGTCCTAAGGACTCAGAAAATGGGGACTAACACCACTGTGCCGCCACTTGTAATCTTGTGGTAAGCCCATGGGACCGAGTGCAGTAACGGTAAGCAACTTTGTAAATTGGTGGATTTACCACCTATTTTCTGCCAAAGTCTTAATGAGCCTTATGGTGTTTCATTATAAGTATGGTGGTAACGATAAAAAAAACATTGGATATAAATAGCATGGTGTACATTGAAAGCACGGCATGCGGTCGATAGTGGTTATTTATTGGACACCAGCTCACAGTTAAGTGATATCTTTTTATTTATTTTTTATTTGCTTGATTTAACTGTTTAAAACAATTTTTACAAGATTCAAATTTCTCACATATCCTTTTTCCTAGCCATCCGTCCAGCTGATTAGTGATATTTTAAAAATAAGATATCAAATGGCACATATTTTTACCTTGGCCAGCATTCTCTCTTAAGAAGGGTCTTACATCCGACCACGTGTGCAGTTACAAAAGGGACCTCTGGAATTTAGTTGTGAAAAGACAAATATTGTGCAATCTGTCAGCAGCAGCGAGTGTTCCCCATACTTGCATAACTCTGTCTGTTACTGCAACTTCGATGAGCCGCTGTCTTGTGTTCAGTTACGTTTGGAAATGCGGTTGCCCCATTTGTATTTGTATTTGTTTATTTAAAAAGCCAGGCCCGGGGGCATACGGGCGCGTAAGTTTAGATCTGGTTACAGCTACAATTGAATACGGTAAGTGGTTACGGTTACAGATGAGTACAGACATTAGTAATACAGATACATACATACATGTTGCAATGTTCATATGGCAGGCAATGTAGGCTGCCAATAAAAATATAGTATAAAATAACTTAAATTATTTACAAAACGTACAGTCGGCAGCTCCATTAAACTCCATTTTGTGGTTCCTCGAATGACTGGCACTTTTTCACAACATAATGTAAATGCCTTTGTCTCCTACCGAAATACGCCGCAATAGTCACGAAGACGAAGGGCAAAGCGCATAATTGGTGTTTTCCTCAGTCAGTAGCTTCCACCGCGTCCAAATTTCACTCTCTTCTTCCGGAAATGGTTTTTAGAATATGTCCTATGAGCAACTTTTTGTCGCGTTAGAGCTGGATTTGGCTAGACTGACTGTGGCAAGTATAGTCTGGTACATTTTACTGGTATTCAACAAACTGGGTGAAATGTGCAGTTAGACACTTTGAAGACGTTGAAACAAGAAATATACAAGGGGACAAAGTGAGAGATTGTGTGCCCCCTGATTCGGTTTTAAGTGATTCTGGGGACATGCGGGAGACCTGTCTTTTCAAGGTCCTTGTAGCAAAGTATCTTTTCAACATGGCAGACAGGTATCGGGGGCGATTATTAATGCTTTGATTTAAAACATTCCAAATATATGTATTCCTAGTAACACATTTTTAACGTGTCACCATAATTCATGTTTAACATGAACACCCTCTAGTTGTTTTATGTTGCAGCTCACCTTATGTTAAAAGTTTCCTGTCAGATTAGTGTGTTTTTTTCGTGAGGAATGTGGGTTTGGACATGTCCCACTCAGTCACACCTGCATGGCCAGTTTGTACAATTATGAACACATATATATTTCCATATATCCATTCCACCCAGTTACACTCTCAATACATGTTCCCATCAATACAGAACTACCACGTATATATTTCCTTAATCTCTACTACCCCTGTTATGAATTTACACCAGGCATACACAAACTGTACCTTTATAATTGCACAGTTTGGTCGCCTGGGCCCACTTATTCTTTCTTATTTTTTTTTTTTTTAAATAGCACTGATTGCTCCCCTAGAATCCTGTGAGGTTTTTAAAATGCCCTGTGATTTTTAGGTCTGGCGAAAGAGAGCTTGCCCTCTGCCAAACCTTTTACAAATACATATCTATGCCTAGCTGCTCGGTCATGCAGAATGTTAAATGTTAAATGTTAAAGGTATTTGTACCGCGCACCGTCACCAACGGAATTGGTCCCCAGCGCTCAGGCGGATCTGTAAATGATAAAGGTGGGATGGGTTAGTAAGGTGAAGAAGGGAGTAGGATAGTGAGAGGAGTGGTGTTCTGTTGGCAGCTTCAACTCAGTATACACTGGGTGCTGAGCTTTGGTGCGGGTATCGGATCGGAGTCAGTCCGCGTGTGCTGTTGTTCCGGCTTATGTGTTGTTGCAGTGTTGTGAAGTGCGTGCGGCTTGTTGTGCGAGAGATGGTTGTGTGAGTTTGTTGAGTGAGATAAGTATGCAGAGTTTGAGCTTATATTGGTTAGTGGGTTACCTGACCTTTACCATCCTAACATTCACAGTTCTGTCTGAGTGTGGCACTTGTTGGCCTTCACATTCCCATCTAGACGCGGCGCAGGCCAGGCTTTAGGACTCCATCGAGGTGTGGTCATGCCTACATTCACACTTTATCTATATGCGGCGCAGGCTACAGTTTAGAGATGTGTCCAGGTGTGGGCATGCTAACATTCACAACTCCATCCGAACGCCACGCAGGCTGGTGTTCACAACTCTCAGTGTGGCACATGCTAGCATTCACGTTTTTCTAGGCGCGGGCATGTTATCCTTCAGTCAATCCTATCCAGATGTGACGCAGGGCAACGTCTATCTAGGTGCGTCTGCCAGTCTGGATTTGTTCGTCCGGTACGTACGAGTGGGAGAGTCACTTGAGGGCTTTCGGCTGGGTCTAGGTATGTGATCAGTCTCTGTAGCCTACCTGTGTGGATATTTTCCACGATGTTTGATGCTCTTTCGAGAGTTTGGTTCTTTTGTTTGAGTGTTTGTCCAATTTGAGAGTGGCCGAGGTTGGAGTTATTTTCATCATTGTTTTAATGTCTGGGCATTCTAGTGCGTCTCCGTTGTGGTTACGCTTTGAAGAGTCATGATTTGAGGAGTTTCCTGAATGCTAGGTGGTTTGTTGTATTCCGTATATTCTTAGGTAGGTCATTCCAGGTTTTGGGTGCCTGGTGAGAGAAAGACGATCCTCTGAGTTTTTTTCTGTTGTAGGGTTTTGGTTCCAGGCGTATGTCGGCGCTTGATCTTAGTGTTCATGTCGGTTGATGTAGGCGTAGTTTGTCGCTTAGGAATTCTGCGCCTTGTTTGTGTATTGCTCTGTGCGTGATACACTAGGCCTTGAACTTTATTTGTTGTTTCAGTGGTAGCCAGTGTAGTATTTTTAGCGCGGGTGTGATGCGTTCTCTTCTGGGTAGCTTGAGGAGGAGTCTGGCTGCTGCATTTTGTATGCATTGCAGTTTTTTTAGAAGTCGTTCGGGCATGCCCAGGTATAGGCTATTGGCATAGTCTACTCTGGACATGATCAGAGCGATGATGGTAAGTGTTTTGTTGGCGAACAACAGGAACGGTAGGATCCTTTTTGCTGCTCGCAGGAGGAAGAAACATTTCTTGATTACCAAGTTTACTTGTGGCTCCAGAGTGAGATTGTTGTCCATTCGGACCCCTAGGTTTTTTACAGTTGACGATGGTTCTTGTGTGGTGCCGAGCTCTCTTGGCCAGGGGATGTAGTTGATGTCTCCTCCCTTTTTTGAAACAATCATTATCTCTGTTTTGCCTGGGTTGATTTTGAGATGGTTGAGGTTCATCCAGTTGAATATGTCATGAAGGCAATTCTCTAGTGTGGTATTTCCTTCTCGGGTGTCTTGTGTGTTGAAGATTATTTGAGTATCGTCGGCGTAGTTGTAGCATGTGAGCCGTGTTTTTTGATGAGTTTGATTAATAGGTACATGTAGATGTTGAATAGAAGTGGGAAAAAGGATGATCCTTGTGGTACTCCGCACGTGGAGACTCTGCGTTTGGATTTACAAGGTTTCATCCATATTATTTCTGTTCTGTTTGTTAGGAAGGATTTGATCCATAGTAGGGCAGTGTCTGTTATCCCTAGTCCTTCTAGTCTCTTTATGAGGATGGCGTGGTTGACAGTGTTGAAGGCTGCAGACAGATCAAGGAGAATCAGGGCGGTGCTGTTGCCTGAGTCTGCGTTTGTTTTTAGGTCATCCCATATTGAGAGGAGCACTGATTCTGTTCCTCTCATAGGTCTGAAGCCAACTTGTGCCTGGTCTAGTGGGCAATGCTCTTCTATGAATTCTTGGGTCATTTGGTAAACGTACGTTTCTAGCAGTTTGGCTATGTAGGGTATGTTGGAGATGGGTCTGTAGTTAGATAAGTCCTCTACGTTTCCTGTTGTGTCTTTGAGTAGCGGCTTGATGTAAGCCGATTTGAAGGCCTCCGGTACTTTACCTGTTGAGATTGAGAGATTGAGGAGGTTCCTGTGGTATTCAATGGGGGTTCCTTGTTTGAGAATTGTTTTGTATATGTCCGGGGGGCAAAGGTCTTCAGGATAGCCCTATTTGTTGCTTTGGTTTACCAGTTTGACGAAAGCCTCAACTGATATTTCTGTGAAGTTTCGCAGCTTGTTTGCGTGTTCCTCGTCTGTGTCGGTGGGGTTTGAGCTGTGAACGCTTGGTCTGTTTTGTATGGTGTGTTGGATGGAGGTTATTTTGATTTTGAAGTGGTCTCCGAGGTCCTCGCAGAGTTTCGTCGATGGGATTGGCGTGTTGTTGCAGGCCGGTGGGTTTTTTATTTCATTTATGATTTTGAGTAGTTCTTTTTGAGCGTTTGGTGCTCTGAAGATTCGGTTGTCGTAATGTTTCCTCTTCGCTTTTTGTATTTCCTTTTTACATGCGCGGATCTGTTGTAGGAATTTCAATTTGTTTGCGGTGGTGTTGTTGGTCCTCCATTCAGATTCTAGTTTTCGTTTTTTTCTTTTCATGGCATTGAGTAGTGGGGTGAACCATTTTGCTGTAGCTTTCTTGCGTGATGGGGTGAAAGGCTTTTCTTTGGCGATGTCGTCAAGGGTTGTTGCGATCCAGGTATGAAGTGGGGTAGCTTTTTTGTCTAGGTCTGCTTCTTCCACAGTTGATGCTTGTGGTTTGCTGAGTTCTAGGAGCTCGGTTAGGTTGGAGTTTTTTATGGTTCTCCAATTTCTTTTCATCATGATGGGTTGTTTTTCTTGTTGCTTTTTTGTTGGAGCGGCCGTTGTAATTATGAACGGAATAATGAGGTGGTCTCTCAAAAGTATTTGAATTGGGGGTGCCGTGGTGATGAGATCCTTGTTGGCGAAGATTGCGTCAAGTGTGTGCCCTGCTGAGTGGGTTGCTCCTTTGACTAGTTGTTGTAGGTTCATGGCTGCTAGTTGGGCGGTTAGGGATTTTTGTGTGGTTGTGGGTTCTTCGTTGAACCAGATGTTGAAATCTCTGAGGATGATCAGATGATTGTACTTGATGTCTAGGGTAGTGATTGCTTCCGTGAAAGCGTCTATGAAAGTCGCATCATAGGTTGGTGGTCTGTATATCTGTATGAATTTCAGGTTGGTTTTGGGGTTTACTGAAAGTCATAGTATTAAGGATTCGCATTTATCGATGTTTAGTGGGTCTTCCATTTTGATGGCCAGTTGTTCCTTGTGGATGATCGCTAGTCCCCCCCCTCTTTTGGATTTTCTGTTTGTTTGGATGCATTTGAAGTCTTCAGGCAGGCAGTTGTTGAGGGTGATCTTGTAGTTGTCGTCTAGCCATGTTTCGGTTACAAATAGGATGTCTATGCCTCCTTCTGAAAGGAGGTCGCATATTTCCATTGCGTGTTTGGACATTGACCTTGCGTTTATTAGGTTACAGTGGATTCTCTGGGTGAGATTTTGTTTTGAGGTTATTTGTTGTTCGAGTTTGTAATTGTCTGTTCGTGAAGTTTCCGCATTGATGTCGGTAGGGTGAAGAACGGCGACAGCTGCTTCTTCATTGAAGCGGTTTAGTAAGTTGATAACAGGGCTGATTAGTCTTGGTGTTTCTGCTGTGCTGGTACTCGGATGAAGATCAGCAGTGGTTTCTTCATTGGGTCCGATTGTTGGGTGGGAGGTGGCGTTGTTGGTTGTTGGTACTTCGCCGTATTGTGCGGGATATAGTGGAAATTGATGTTTCCCCTCTGTTCTTGCAATGTAAGGGGTAATGGGGTCTGAGCCCTCCCACTCTCTTGTTGAGTGCCCCCATCTTTTTTCCGCGTATATCAGGAAATTCTTTGCATGTTTCGTGGTTTCCGTGTTGGGGTGTTGGTGTACCGTGGTTGTTGCGAGGTAAGGTGTGAGGTATAAGGATTTTTCTCTTGTGGATTTTGTTCCGGCTGTGGCTGTTTTAGGCGTGTTTTCTTCCAATGGGGCTGTTTCTTGTGGGTTCTGTCGGTGTTGTGTGTTCACGTTCTTGTTCTCTTTATCAGCGTCCTGTTCTGGTATGGGCCATTTTCCAGTCTAGGTGCAGGCGTAGTATGGTAGTTGGTCCTCTTTGCTGTGCTGTGCAGTTCGCAGTGACCTCGGTTTTCCTTCTCTGGATACGCTGGGGTGTACTCTGGCTCAGTGTTGCTTTCTGTGGGTGGGTAGGGTGTGTTTCCTAAGGGTGCACTGTCGGGGGGGGGGGTTAGGGTGTTAACGGTCTGCTGGTATGGGATTTAATTGAGTTAGGTGGTGGTGGGTTTCCAGGATTGGTAGAGTACTGAACTAAGCGCAGTTAGATTATTTGAGAGACCTGTATGGTGGGTGAGAGTCCTATCAGTGCAATCTAAGCATCACACAGTGCCATTCGGAGACGAGGCCCCTGCTTAGTGAAGCCGTCTACTGCTGCATTTCTATGGTGGACATGCTTTGCAATCTAGTTCTGCTGGCAGAGGCGTAGCTAGGGTAGGGCCTGAGCGGGCAAGGCCGATCCAAAATCTGTACATGCCCACTCAGCAGTGCTGTGTGGACATATACAGAAGATAATGTCACTGCGAGGAGCCCAACTACACAAGCTTCAGGATCCACTTGTTAGACAATCCTCTGTCTACTGGTCTATGTGACCCTTTTGCGATGACGTTTACAACATTCCTTTCCTGCTGCTTTGGTGCATCTTTTATGCTCTGAACTGGGGACACCTTCAGAACCCCGTTTCAGCAGCACAATCTACTCCCTGACCCTTGTCCGCTATCCAGTCTCCCCCCCACCCCCTCCCATCCAGGGAGCACACAGAGAACCCCGCCCCTCGCTACCTCACTAATCAGCCCGCACTCATCCTAAGCCCCTTAACAAAATTCTTACCTTCTGGCCCACCTCGCACATCTCCCTTCTTCTGGACTCTTATGTCCGTACCCCTAACCGCCGCTAATGCACTGATCACATTTGCCAATAGTGTTCCTCCCTTTGTTCTGAGCTATGTGGTTTTCAAGGTCGTTGTCGCCACATGGCCCACATAGACCAGTTCTATTAACCTCGTTCGCCCCCTTTCTTCTATATGCCTCCTAATAAGTTTCCTTTTAACATAGCTGCTGTGTATTACATATATTGCTCACTTCCAAACCCCTTTAATGCAGGGAGTGCCATGGAAAAGCTATCTGTCCATTGTTAAGATTGGGAATGGAATGTGGAAAAGTATTGTGAAGACTGGGAACGCTATATTATTGAAAAACTACATAGTGTTTGTGTCCTTTGTTTGTTTCCATGACTGTAACCAGGGAAAGTAGCTGTAGTATCCCTCACACCATATGGTCTCTTATTAGTATGTTCTTTATAGATTTCATTAGTCTGCGTGTGTTTTTTTTTTAGTCAACAAGTAAAGTTAAGAAAGGTTTTTAGGTGAACTACTTTCTGATGCTGCAGGGTAAACAGAGTGTTCTAGTCCCATTATGCACAACCTTGGAGAAGACTTCACATCTTGTTACTCGGGTATTTTTGTTTTAGCATTTCATATTTAATTAATGCAACACTTATGTTATGGTGCTTTGTAGGGATTACACGAAAGGCACACATTAACACGTTTATCTTTTTGAGGGGCCAACATAATAGGGTACGGGCTGTTTAGCAACTTACGGACTCCTTTCAGGTGGGGCGCAGGGTTAGGGTGATCATTTTCAAAGGAGTATGGGGCACACTCGAGCCCATCTCCAGAATATTGATGGGAGTATAAAGAATTTGCACAGGTTCGCATTCAGCTGTTTTGTTGTGCTGTGATAAGAAGACGTCCCACTGTTAACAGAAGGTTGGCGCCATTTTGTGAAATGTGTTCTTATATTTTGCAATTCCATCTGGTCATTGTCAATAGGACACAATACTTTAAACAAGCACTTACATTCCACTGCTATATGTGCAGCTTTCAGTAGCAGCTGTATTTGTTCGGCATCCTTTCCATTGCCCCAGGTTATTTTCAGAGGCTGCTTCGGGAGAGTGGGCGCTGCAGTCATGTCTTAACTCGTGGACTGCTTTTTAAGGCAGCGGAATGAATCCACAGATAGCTCTCGATGTGAATGGCTTCCATAGCTTGTTGGCTCTCGGAGCTTCTCACCCCTAGCGCTGGGTAAGAAAGGCGTCTGGATCCTTTTATGTGCAGCCTTCGAAGTGCTCTCACCTGCACAGCACGGCCCGTTACATGGTTCCTTTGTTTTTTTATCTTTGTGCACTTTGTTGGTGCAGCATCAGTTATAGGGCCTGATTTACAACTACAAAAATCAATGGAACTTTCGCATGTTAAAACACTTTTTTAAAATCAGGCCAGTAGTATGGTTGTTACTGTACTTACATGAAAGGCCCACATTAGCAGCAAATGATTATGGGGTGGAGTGTAGAACAAACCCATAGCTACTGATTAGCATGTCAAGAATTTTCAAAGGTTACCATTCAGCTGTCTTTCTGGCACAATCACTTTGGGCCTCATTACACGATAGGTGCTAAACCATGGTGCTATTAGCACCATGGTTCATGCCGGTAATTTACAGATTCCGCCATGGCGGAATTTGGTGGTGGTAATTCCCCATGCCGCCATGGCCCTTCCCCATTCCCATTTTTGCCTCATAGGGCATAATGGGAATGGGGAAGGTGCTAATTACGGTACCGTAAATTGCGGTACCGTAATTAGCACCAAGGTCCCTTTGCGGGTCCCTACTTTAACGGCTGGTCTACACCAGCCGTTAAGGTCGGGTACCGCAAAGGGACCTCGTAGTAAGGCGGTAAGGGTTAACGGTCACCGGTAGCATTACCGGTGACCGTTAACGCTTACCGCCTTCCATGTAATGAGGCCCTTTGTCTGTAAACAGAAAGGAGCCAAACCTGGGACAGAGTTTTTAATATTAAGGGCCTCATCACGAGTTGGGCAGTAACGCCGGCGCTAATAGCGCTGCCGCTATCTGACCTACCTCCAAACCCACCAGCGCTATTAGCGCCGGATCACGGGTTTGGCGGATTTGGAAATCCCCATTCCCCATTGAGCCCATTCGGGAATGCCCCATTCCCCATTGGGCTCAATGGGGAAATTTCACGCTCATACCGCCGGCGGATTTCCCGCCGGCGGTATGAGGGTGAATTTTCGGCGGATTTCCCCCGAGCTCAGAGCTGGGTAGAAATCCGCCAAGGCCATGATTTGGCGGACCCTTAAATCCGGCGGTAACAGCGCTACCACCAGATTTAAGGGTTACCGCCAAACTCGTAATGAGGCCCTAAGTCTTATATTACTGAATTGCATCCGTTAATTATCGATCTATATATAATAGGACACTGCACTGCTGTAAGTGCAGCTCATGGTGGCCATCAGTGCTACTGGTGCAAAGCGGCATCGAGTCAGTTTGAAGATATAGCAAACAATTTGAAGATGTGCAGAGTGCAAAAAGCAGCATTGCAGGTCCTATTGCATCAAAGAGCCTCGAAGGTGGTTGAAACACAGTTCAAAGCTGTGTGAACAGATTTCCAGATGCTCCTTGGCTTTCTGTTTGCTAGGAGGCCCAGTTGAGGGGTTCCAGGACAAAGCGAGTCCTTTTGTTCTGCACTGCCACTCCAGGGAGCTTGGCTGCCACCTCCAGGGAACTCCTCACTTACAGTGAGGGCACTGGTTCCAGTGCAGCTTGCAGAGGGCAGGCAATGATCCAACAGAAGTTCACGCCCACTGTTCCCTGGGGATGGTTACGGGGTCTTTCTCTCCTTTGCCTGGAAAACATTTATCTTCATTTCACTGTTGGGGAATATGGAATGGAATAGAGGTCTGATAATAAAAATATATCCAATCATCCAAAAATAGATAATTATTCTTGTAAATTCAAAATGAATCCACAAAGAAGGGGGAGACCCATTCCTTATAAAGGCATATTGTCACTGTGGATCGGACAAAAGCAAGCATGCTGTAAGGGGTTTAATCCCTGCTGAGCCTTGCCTAATTACATCATATACCGTTTGCCTCATTCTACATGAAATGGAGAGGAAGGGAAAGAGCCACAACAGAATAGCAAGATTGTGAACCACTATCTCCAGCCCAGCTTTTTCTCTCTGGCTACTCTAACTCTGCCCATTTCCCATGCTTGCTGACTTCACATGCCCTCTCTAGTGCAACACCCTGGTCTGAGGCTGGTCTGTGTTATGTGAGTGGCCCTTTGAAGCAGGGTTCCCAGGAGATCTCCTGTTGAGAGCACCTGTGCCTGATGGAAGGTGTTACCCTTTCTCAGAGGAATCAACAGAAGGCAGTATTATGTTTATTGTCTCATTTGCTGAAGTGGAGATAACCAGGCTGTCATGAATACACATTTCCATCATATAGCTAGTCTAGCCTCACAGAGGTGACACTTGTATGATATCAAATTGGTGTGGCTTTTATTATTGTGTGATCGCATAATTCGCCATACCATGTCAGATATGGCTTACTCTCAGAGATTAAACTGCCACCAGACTGATAAAGCAACAATTATGAGATTTTGAATCAGAGTTGAAGAGGTCAAAATTCTGTGTGCCACTTAAGAGCATGTGCTGCGGATGTCAGGAGACTGGCGCAGCTACCCTACAAGGATGACCTATGATCTTGGAATGGAGCTTGTCGAAGGGGGATCTTATTAGTAGACTCCTATCAGAAACATAATTAGCTGCTTCATTTTATGTAAGGAAACATCTAAAAGCTAGGGTTTTTTCGCACCCTCATAGATAGGAAATCATCTCTCTCTCTCACACACACACACTTTCACATCAACCTTATCCAGCATAAAGGGAAAGAAAGGCCCTGATCAGCAGAGATATGTTTGACTGGAGGGGCCTGGTGAGGGATATCTGCATGGCTATATCAGACTAGGGTGATATAGGGGTTCTCATCTGTAGGGATACGTGAAATTAGATGGGCTAGTAATTTGTATCTGACGATATATAAGTCTGGATAGGAAAGGCAGCTCTGATCTGCAGAAACACGTTAGACTGGATGCTTATTGATTTGTTATATCAAGTTACTGGGATTTTTATTGCACACAACTACCACCTGCATTATATCATGGAGCTCTGGTGTACGTGCTGTGCAGACTGGATGGACATGGGAGTTCTGATCTGCAGGGATGTGTCCTTTCTCGTGATGGAGGCCATTTGCATTGGATAATGGGGCCAGATTTATACATTTAAATGCCTGCTAGGTAAGATTGGGCGGGGAGACAAGAGACAAGTAACTGGTGGCATCTTTGTGTGACAGTGAACTAAGGTACAGAAAGCTTTTAAGGTGATTCACTTCCATCCATCCAACAGGCTAGGGCATGCAGTGATGACATTTTCGTACTTTCGTTCGTGTCTGTCTGAGGTTGAGACAGATTTTATAATTCCATTCTGCATTATTTGAACCCAGTGTCCTCAAAATAATGAATGTTTGTGTCAGCAAGTAATTATATACCATTATTGGGCCTCTATACTAAAGCACTAAGCATAGCCTTTAGTGTATTTTTGTTCACAGTGAGTATATGTTATTTAAGCACAACCTTTAGTGTCTTTCTTGTCTGCGATGGGCATCGGTTATGAAACAGAGGTCAAACCATATAGCCCTCTAACTGGTATTTGCCAATAAATAGACACTACAATGTGGATTGTGGCATGCCAAATGCAAGGTAACCCAGGTTTAATTGCAATGTAAAACTGGAGGGAAACAAGCTAAACAGCACAGCTCTTACTCAATATTGTCTCCCCATCTCAGCAGGAAACGGCAGTTTTTATTGTCATTTTGATGTCATAGTTATGAAAAACGATCATGCCTGGTCATTGGTTCCCTCTACCAAGCTAAACATATAATTCTATATGTCCAACAATAATGATTGAACAATCCTTCATCTAAGATCCCACCCATAAAACATCCCATAAAAATGTGCTACATCATCATGCTTGAATATTATTCATAGGCTCTAAATTACTTCTGCGGTGAAAAGGACATGTGCTTATCGGTTAACATGCGGTCACACTCTTTGTGAACTGGCGTCCTTAGCTGGGTCCTCTCTTAAAGCTGCAGTGTTTCATTCTTTGCTGTGCTGGTGCAGTTTTAAAAGGGCAACTGCTTGTCACGTTTTCCTCTGCAGGACACATTTTCAGGGTAATTCATAGAAATTCGCACAAAAGTGGCGCACGCGACTGGCGCACAGCATGCCCGTGCGAATGTCTGCGCCAGCCGCGTGCGCTAAAATCGATTTCCGTGCACAGCGTATTCATGGATTTTCACATCCAAAACCAGCCGTGGCGCAGCGTGGCGCAGCGACCCTGCAGCAGTGCCAGTTATGCCCCCAAGAACGCCCTCGCGCAAGGAAAAGCCATCAAAATCCCCAAATAATCGCAAAGGGCTGCGCTAACCCTGGACCAGTTCACAGGGCTGGCAAACAGCAAACGCCAAGCGGGGAACGTGTATTTCAGGGGTGCACGGGAAGTTCCACACGCGATTTCAGCAGGGTACGTGTATTTCAGGGGTGCGCGGGAAGTTCCACACGCGATTCCATCACGCTATGTGTATTTCAGGGGTGCGCGGGAAGTTCCACATGCGATTCCATCAGGGTACGTGTATTTCGGGGGTGCGCGGGAAGTTCCACACGCGATTTCAGCAGGGTACGTGTATTTCAGGGGTGTGCGGGAAGTTCCACACGCGATTCCAACAGGGTACGTGTATTTCAGGGGTGTGCGGGAAGTTCCACACGCAATTGGCCCCGTGCGAGCAGGGTACGTGTATTTCAGGGATGCGCGGGAAGTTCCACACGCAATTGGCCCCGTGCGAGCAGGGTACATGTATTTCAGGGGTGCGCGGGAAGTTCCACACGCGATTACAGCAGGGTGCGTGTATTTCAGGGGTGCGCGGGAAGTTTCACACGCGATTGGCCCCGTGCGAGCAGGGTAGGTGTATTTCAGGGGTGCGCGGGAAGTTCCACACGCGATTGGCTCCGTGCGAGTAGGGTACATGTATTTCAGGGGTGCGCGGGAAGTTCCACACGCGATTACAGCAGGGTACGTGTATTTCAGGGGTGCGCGGGAAGTAACACACGCGATTTCAGCAGGTTACGTGTATTTCAGGGGTTCTGGGGAGTACTACACGTGAATTGGCCGTGTGGGTCCTCCCAGGTGTTCGCTCTACAACCTCCACGGCCCCTGCAGGCAGCCCACACCACGGGGGACTACCCTGCACCCCTGCTCATGTCCCGCAGGCAGCCCATCCACCATGGGCATGCCCCCCAGCCAACCCACATGTCACCTTACACTACTGATCAACAATGCATGTCTCCCACCACCCCCACCCCCCAGCAGTGCAGGGGCAGCCTCCACCAGGCCCCCACCCAGGTCTACCACCACCCCCACCCCCCAGCCACTGGGGGCACCCTCCACCAGGCCCCCACTCATGTCCCCCTGCACCCCCACCCCCCAGCAGTGCAGGGGAAGCCTCCACCAGGCCCCCACTCATGTCCCCCTGCACCCCCACCTCCCAGCAGTGGAGGGGCAGCCTCCACCGGGCCAACACTCATGTCTCCCTGCACCGCTACCCCCCAACAGTGCAGGGGCACCCTCCACCAGGCCCCCACCCATGTCTCCCACCAGCACCTATCCCCCAGCCACCAGGGGCACCCTCCACCAGGCCCCCACTCATGTCCCCCTACACCCCCACCCCCCAGCCACCAGGGGCAGCCTCCACCAGGCCCCCACTCATGTCCCCCTGCACCACCACCCCCCAGCAGTGCAGGGGCAGCCTCCGACAGGCCCCCACTCATGTCCCCCTGCACCCCCACCCCCCAGCAGTCAGGGGCACCCTCCACCAGGCCCCCACCCATGTCTACCACCACCCCCACCCCCCAGCCACCAGGGGCACCCTCCACCAGGCCCCCACTCATGTCCCCCTGCACCACCACCCCCCAGCAGTGCAGGGGCAGCCTCCGACAGGCCCCCACTCATGTCCCCCTGCACCCCCACCCCCCAGCAGTCAGGGGCACCCTCCACCAGGCCCCCACTCATGTCCCCCTGCACCCCCACCCCCCAGCCACCAGGGGCACCCTCCACCAGGCCCCCACTCATGTCTCCCACCACCCCCACCCCCCAGCAGTGCAGGGGCACCCTCCACCAGGCCCCCACCCATGTTTCCCACCACCCCCTACCCCCCAGCAGTCAGGGGCACCCTCCACCAGGCCCCCACTCATGTCCCCCTGCACCCCACCCCCCAGCAGTGCAGGGGCACCCTCCACCAGGCCCCCACCCATGTCTACCACCACCCCCACCCCCCAGCCACCAGGGGCACCCTCCACCAGGCCCCCACTCATGTCCCCCTGCACCCCCACCCCCCAGCAGTGCAGGGGCAGCCTCCACCAGGCCCCCACTCATGTCCCCCTGCACCCCCACCCCCCAGCCACCAGGGGCACCCTCCACCAGGCCCCCACTCATGTCCCCCTGCACTCCCACCCCCCAGCAGTGCAGGGGCACCCTCCACCAGGCCCCCACTCATGTCTCCCACCACCCCACCCCCACCCCCCAGCAGTCAGGGGCACCCTCCACCAGGCCCCCACCCATGTCTCCCACCACACTCCTACCCCCCAGCAGTCAGGAGCACCCTCCACCAGGCCCCCACTCATGTCTCCCACCATCCACCACCCCCAGCAGTGCAGGGGCACCCTCCACCAGGCCCCCACTCATGTCCCCCTGCACCCCCACCCCCAAGCAGTGCAGGGGCACCCTCCACCAGGCCCCCACTCATGTCTACCACCACCCCCACCCCCCAGCAGTCAGGGGCACCCTCCACCAGGCCCCCACCCATGTCTCCCACCGCCCCCTACCCCCCAGCAGTCAGGGGCACCCTCCAATAGGCCCCCACTCATGTCTCCCACCACCCCCTACCCCCCAGCAGTGCAGGGGCACCCTCCACCAGGCCCCCACTCATGTCCCCCTGCACCCCCACCCCCCAGCAGTGCAGGGGCACCCTCCACCAGGCCCCCACTCATGTCTCCCACCACCCCACGCCCCAGCAGTGCAGGGGCACCCTCCACCAGGCCCCCACCCATGTCTCCCACCACCCCCTAGCCCCCAGCAGTCAGGGGCACCCTCCACCAGGCCCCCACTCATGTCTCCCACCACCCCCCACCCCCGAGCAGTGCAGGGACACCCTCCACCAGGCCCCCACTCATGTCCCCCTGCACCCCCACCCCCCAGCAGTCAGGGGCACCCTCCACCAGGCCCCCACTCATGTCCCCCTGCGCCCCACCCCCCAGCAGTGCAGGGGCACCCTCCACCAGGCCCCCACTCATGTCTCCCACCACCCCCACCCCCCAGCAGTGCAGGGGCACCCACTCATGTCCCCCTGCACCCCCACCCCCCAGCAGTGCAGGGGCACCCTCCACCAGGCCCCCACTCATGTCTACCACCACCCCCACCCCCCAGCAGTGCAGGGGCACCCTCCACCAGGCCCCCACCCATGTCTCCCACCACCCCCACCCCCCAGCCACCAGGGGAACCCTCCACCAGGCCCCCACTCATGTCTCCCACCACCCCCACCCCCAGCAGTGCAGGGGCACCCTCCACCAGGCCCCCACCCATGTCTCCCACCACCCCCTACCCCCCAGCAGTCAGGGGCACCCTCCACCAGGCCCCCATTCATGTCCCCCTGAACCCCACCCCCCAGCAGTGCAGGGACACCCTCCACCAGGCCCCCACCCATGTCTACCACCACCCCCACCCCCCAGCCACCAGGGGCACCCTCCACCAGGCCCCCACTCATGTCCCCCTGCACCACCACCCCCCAGCAGTGCAGGGGCAGCCTCCGACAGGCCCCCACTCATGTCCCCCTGCACCCCCACCCCCCAGCAGTCAGGGGCACCCTCCACCAGGCGACCCACTCATGTCCCCCTGCACCCCCACCCCCCAGCCACCAGGGGCACCCTCCACCAGGCCCCCACTCATGTCTCCCACCACCCCCACCCCCCAGCAGTGCAGGGGCACCCTCCACCAGGCCCCCACCCATGTCTCCCACCACCCCCTACCCCCCAGCAGTCAGGGGCACCCTCCACCAGGCCCCCACTCATGTCCCCCTGCACCCCACCCCCCAGCAGTGCAGGGGCACCCTCCACCAGGCCCCACCCATGTCTACCACCACCCCCACCCCCCAGCCACCAGGGGCACCCTCCACCAGGCCCCCACTCATGTCCCCCTGCACCCCCACCCCCCAGCAGTGCAGGGGCAGCCTCCACCAGGCCCCCACTCATGTCCCCCTGCACCCCCACCCCCCAGCCACCAGGGGCACCCTCCACCAGGCCCCCACTCATGTCCCCCTGCACTCCCACCCCCCAGCAGTGCAGGGGCACCCTCCACCAGGCCCCCACTCATGTCTCCCACCACCCCACCCCCACCCCCCAGCAGTCAGGGGCACCCTCCACCAGGCCCCCACCCATGTCTCCCACCACACTCCTACCCCCCAGCAGTCAGGAGCACCCTCCACCAGGCCCCCACTCATGTCTCCCACCATCCCCCACCCCCAGCAGTGCAGGGGCACCCTCCACCAGGCCCCCACTCATGTACCCCTGCACCCCCACCCCCAAGCAGTGCAGGGGCACCCTCCACCAGGCCCCCACTCATGTCTACCACCACCCCCACCCCCCAGCAGTCAGGGGCACCCTCCACCAGGCCCCCACCCATGTCTCCCACCGCCCCCTACCCCCCAGCAGTCAGGGGCACCCTCCAATAGGCCCCCACTCATGTCTCCCACCACCCCCTACCCCCCAGCAGTGCAGGGGCACCCTCCACCAGGCCCCCACTCATGTCCCCCTGCACCCCCACCCCCCAGCAGTGCAGGGGCACCCTCCACCAGGCCCCCACTCATGTCTCCCACCACCCCCACCCCCCAGCAGTGCAGGGGCACCCTCCACCAGGCCCCCACCCATGTCTCCCACCACCCCCTAGCCCCCAGCAGTCAGGGGCACCCTCCACCAGGCCCCCACTCATGTCTCCCACCACCCCCCACCCCCGAGCAGTGCAGGGACACCCTCCACCAGGCCCCCACTCATGTCCCCCTGCACCCCCACCCCCCAGCAGTCAGGGGCACCCTCCACCAGGCCCCCACTCATGTACCCCTGCGCCCCACCCCCCAGCAGTGCAGGGGCACCCTCCACCAGGCCCCCACTCATGTGTCCCACCACCCCCACCCCCCAGCAGTGCAGGGGCACCCACTCATGTCCCCCTGCACCCCCACCCCCCAGCAGTGCAGGGGCACCCTCCACCAGGCCCCCACTCATGTCTACCACCACCCCCACCCCCCAGCAGTCAGGGGCACCCTCCACCAGGCCCCCACCCATGTCTCCCACCACCCCCTACCCCCAGCAGTCAGGGGCACCCTCCACCAGGCCCCCACTCATGTCTCCCACCACCCCCCACCCCCCAGCAGTGCAGGGGCACCCTCCACCAGGCCCCCACTCATGTCTCCCACCACCCCCACCCCCTAGCAGTGCAGGGGCACCCTCCACCAGGCCCCCGCCCATGTCTCCCACCACCCCTACCCCCCAGCAGTCAGGGGCACCCTCCACCAGGCCCCCACTCATGTCTCCCACCTCCTCCCACCCCCCAGCAGTGCAGGGGCACCCTCCACCAGGCCCCCACTCATGTCCCCCTGCACCCCCACCCCCCAGCAGTCAGGGGCACCCTCCACCAGGCCCCCACTCATGTCCCCCTGCACCCCCACCCCCCAGCAGTGCAGGGGCACCCTCCACCAGGCCCCCACCCATGTCTCCCACCACCCCCACCCCCCAGCCACCAGTGGCACCCTCCACCAGGCTCCCACTCATGCCCCCCTGCACCCCCACCCCCCAGCAGTCAGGGGCACCCTCCACCAGGCCCCCACTCATGTCCCCCTGCACCCCCACCCCCCAGCAGTGCAGGGGCACCCTCCACCAGGCCCCCACTCATGTCTCCCACCACCCCCACCCCCCAGCAGTGCAGGGGCACCCTCCACCAGGCCCCCACCCATGTCTCCCACCACCCCCTACCCCCCAGCAGTCAGGGGCACCCTCCACCAGGCCCCCACTCATGTCTCCCACCACCCCCCACCCCCGAGCAGTGCAGGGACACCCTCCACCAGGCCCCCACTCATGTCCCCCTGCACCCCCACCCCCCAGCAGTCAGGGGCACCCTCCACCAGGCCCCCACTCATGTCCCCCTGCGCCCCACCCCCAGCAGTGCAGGGGCACCCTCCACCAGGCCCCCACTCATGTCTCCCACCACCCCCACCCCCCAGCAGTGCAGGGGCACCCACTCATGTCCCCCTGCACCCCCACCCCCCAGCAGTGCAGGGGCACCCTCCACCAGGCCCCCACTCATGTCTACCACCACCCCCACCCCCCAGCAGTCAGGGGCACCCTCCACCAGGCCCCCACCCATGTCTCCCACCACCCCCTACCCCCAGCAGTCAGGGGCACCCTCCACCAGGCCCCCACTCATGTCTCCCACCACCCTCCAACCCCCAGCAGTGCAGGGGCACCCTCCACCAGGCCCCCACTCATGTCTCCCACAACCCCCACCCCCTAGCAGTGCAGGGGCACCCTCCACCAGGCCCACGCCCATGTCTCCCACCACCCCTACCCCCCAGCAGTCAGGGGCACCCTCCACCAGGCCCCCACTCATGTCTCCCACCTCCTCCCACCCCCCAGCAGTGCAGGGGCACCCTCCACCAGGCCCCCACTCATGTCCCCCTGCACCCCAACCCCCCAGCAGTCAGGGGCACCCTCCACCAGGCCCCCACTCATGTCCTCCTGCACCCCCACCCCCCAGCAGTGCAGGGGCACCCTCCACCAGGCCCCCACCCATGTCTCCCACCACCCCCACCCCCCAGCCACCAGTGGCACCCTCCACCAGGCTCCCACTCATGTCCCCCTGCACCCCCACCCCCCAGCCACCAGGGGCAGCCTCCACCAGGCCCCCACTCATGTCCAACTCATGTTCCCCACCCAACATGTCATCACAATCTAGATCCCTGGTTAAATTGTGAAATAAAAATACAATCCAACAGTGAACTATTTACATACGAACAAGCCAGGGTCCATTATCCCAACAAAAGAAAGGAAACCTATCTAACTACACTAACTAATAAAATAAACTATATACAAAAATGTGGCCAATGTCCAAAAGGTCCAAAATAAATCCTAAAACAAATGAAACCTAACACTACCTACATAACTATGTACAAGGGCAGCGGGCTAGTTTGACGGCTCACTTGTGGATGTCCCGGGCCAGGGCATCATCAAACTCCTCCTCAATGTCCCGGAGGCGGTCCTCCCCCATGGCCCCGAGGGTCCGCAGGGCCGTCGACGTGTCCACCTCCAAACCCCTGCGGATTGCCTTGAGGCACTCGGCCCGCCTCAGGGCCCTCCGCATGGAGTTCTCCGCCCTGACCATTGTGAGCCGTGCCTCTTCCGCCTGCTGCCGCTCCACATCTATGTCGTGGCCCAACCGCTGCCACACGGAAGACACACTCTGTCCTGGGTCCTCCTGCCCTCCGGCCGGCCTGCCCCTCCGATGTTGAAGGCCCCGAGCCTTCATGGCTCCCACCACGTTGCTGCTGCTGCTGTGCCTCTGCCCGTGCACTGCCTCCTGCTGCCTGCACATCCTCCGCCGGCTGGGGTGCAGTCGTTGATGTGGCCACCCCTGCTGGACGTCCGACTCCCGACTGTGGCAGGGATGCCTCCTCCACCAGCCTGGCTGCACCGTCAGAGGCAGCTCCACAGGGCACCCAGGTGACTGATGGGTGGGAAGATGGCACGGAGAACGACTGGCACGTAGGGGGTTCAGTTGAGGAGGGGGTCGTAGCAAGCCCCATCATACGGAATAATCCGGCCTGGGTGACCTGTCCCAGCAGGCTGACATGGTCAACGAGCCATTCGAGATGACGTGCAGTCTCCTCATGAAAAGACTGCAGGTCACCTCGCATGGCCTGTTGACGCAACGCCACACCAGTCAGAACAGGCTCAACCCGGACCCGGATAGCCACGTCCGCAGGCAGAGGAAGGCCAGTTGTCATGAGCTCATCCCCTGCCTGAAAACGGGTCTGGACGTAGGCATCCCTGCTGTTGCAAGATGATGCAGGGACAGGATCAGGGACAGGATTGCACACAGGCACCTCTGCGGCGGCCTGTGCTGCCTCTGTCCCTGGTCCTGCACTGCACCACTAGCACCAGTGGGATCCCCACCTCCAGACCCCGTCTCTGTTGCTTGAACGGCCTCCTCCTCCACCAAACCCCCCACCAACCTGGATGACTCCGTGCCATCTTCCCCCGTTGGGCCCTGTGGGGTCCCAGCTGCCCCTTCTGCTGCCGAGGAGTCCAACTGCAACCTCCGCCTCTTGGACCTCCTCCCGGCAGCTGCGGCCTGGGACGCGGCACCGGACTCCTCACTCCCCGACGAGATGACAACACGGGAGGGGAGCCGGGCCTTGCGTCTCCGGCTGGCGGTCGGATCCCCGCCACTGTGCTCCACAGCACCTTCTCCGCCCTCTTCATCAGTTGACGCTGCAGACAGGGAGAAACAAAACACAGGCATCAGGGCACTGTACAATGGACACATACACGCATGACAGTTGCACATGAGTGGCATTGGCAAAACTCAGACATGTCATCACAATCCCCAACACACATGTCATTGCAACTGGCACACATGAGCCATACCACAGCCATATCGCAACTGCCACCACCATCCCTACACATACAACAGCATCAGCAGCCAAAGGGGAGCCAGACATCACATGCAACACAGGAAGTGCACCACACATGTACACACACCACCACACTTGCATGCATGTCTACACCTCTGCCAAGTGTCGCACAGTTCAGACGGGCATCCATGTCACATCTGCCAATCAGGCTTCCACATACCGCTGTCACATGCATCCATGTTGCATCACTGTTGCACCCTTGACAAATACACACACATGCACATGTACACAGTGCTCATACATGCAGCCGAAAACAACATACATGCCTGACATCACGGACATGTCTACTTACATACACATTCATCCAAACATGTGTGCACGCACAACTGCATTTGCCATGCAAGCCCACACACACAAGCACCATCCATGTCTCACACATTACAGCCCTCGCATGTGTCAGCCCCACGGCCCTGTACACCCCCACCCATACTCGACCCCATACAAACAGATGTGCAACCGGCACAATGCCGAATAATCACCACACGCACTGCTCACAATCAGGATGCATGTACACTCACCGCTCGACTCCAGACGGGTCTGCTTCTCTAGGACCTGGACGTGGAGCGCTGGGGATATGCGTTCCAGGACCCCCATCTGTTCTTCCGACAAGTGGCCCCGGCGCCCCTTGGCATCCGCTGCCTTCAAGAGGCGCCGGGCCTTGTTCAGGGTCCTGGACCTGAAGTCCTCCCAGCGCTTCCTGACATGTTGTAAGTCCCGGACTGCCACCCCCTCTGCGTGGATGGCAGTCACGATGTCAGTCCAGATCCGAGTCCGTCCTTCCTTGTCGGCGCGGGAACTTCCGAAGAGGGCATCATACTGCCCCAGGACTTGCTCCACCAGGACACCAACTTCGGTGGCACTGAAGCTGGTGCCCCTCTGCCTCTCTGGCCAGGGGTTGTCAGTGGTCACAGATGGTGTATGCCCCAACATGACAACCCCAGAGGCAGGAGTGGGTGGGCAACTGGGTCCTGGGGCTGGGCTGTGGAGCGATGGAATTCCAGTCGGGAGTCTTCGGTTCCAGCAGGGTTGGTCACAGCAACAGCACCCCTGGCTGATGTGCCGGCAGCAAATGGCAGTGCACGTGGGCAGCAGGCAGTCAGGCAGCAGCAGATAGCAGGTGGGAGCGTGCTCGGGGCTCTGGGGGGCAGTAGTTCGGCCTTCTGGGCAGGAGCGTGGTCTTCCGTGTGCTTACGCGTGGCCAGCTTGGTACGGAGTGATTTGGCACGTGAAAATCCTACACGTCAGTGTGAAAACCGAGGAAAGGCCCTTAGCGCGTAAGCGTGTCAGCACGCATACGTGAATCTATTGGACCACAGGCCCTCAGCGCGTAAGCGCGTCTGTGACGTGACCCGCACGGGTGTTTCCCACACAGCACGTGATGACAGAGCACACGTGGAAAGACTGCACGTCAGAGTCTCATCGCGTGTAATTGGACAGCACGTCAGAGTCTCATCGCGTGTAATTGGACAAAAGTGCGCGTACACGCGATTGGCCTATGTACGTGTATATCAGGTGTGCACGGACACTTACACACGCAAGTACGTCAGCGCACCTGTATCCCGGTGTGCGCTGCAATTTCCACACGCTATTGGACTGGGTACTGGATTTCAGGGGTGCGCGGGTCACACGCTCGCCTACAACACGCGCAACGCATTAATTTGCGCGCTAACTAAATAACTAGCTCAGACCCAGGATGAACATACCGTTCCTAGCAGCAGTGGGCGTGGCCTACCAAAGGAGGAGGAGGAGGATAGTCAGGGCCAGAATATTCACACCCAGAACCAGCCTTTTCGGGATGCCTGATGACCAGGTGCATGGGAGGTACAGGTTTCCACCACACATCATACTGGTGATGTGAGTGGGAGGACGACCTCACATCACCCACCCTGTGCTCCCAAGCACTCAGCCCCTGGAGAAGGTCCTCAATGTACTGCACTTCTTAGCCACTGGATCATTTCAGCGGACAAGTGCCATTGTGGGTGGTGTATCACAGGCCACCCAGTCACGCTGCCTACACCAGGTCTTGAACATCATCACTGCACGCCCATCAGTCCGCAGGCACATATACCTGCCCAGAAGCCCTGCAGAAAGGCATGCTGCCGCCCTGGATTTTTACGCTGTGGCACGATTCCCCAAAGTGCTAGGTGCCATCGACTGCACCCATGTGGCTCTACGTCCCCCCAGGGCATCTGAGCACATCTATAGGAACCGCAAGCACTGGCATTCCATCAACGTGCAGGTAGTATGTAATGCCAAGGGAATAATCACCTCAGTATATGCCAACTATCCCGGGTCAACCCACGACAGCTTCATTTACCAAATGTCCACCCTAAGCCGGGACCTAGAAGCTGGCCGGCATGGCAATACATGGCTGCTTGGTGAGTATGAATGCCACTGCACATGCATGCATGTCAGATACTGAGCAAGGTCACAACCCCACCAATGATACCAATCACCACCTCCACAGGGGACAGTGCCTACCCTCTCAGCCCTCACATGATGACGCCAATTCGGAACCCCACCACGCCACCCCAGGTAAGATATAACGCAGCCCACATTACAACCCGGGGCATAGTGGAGCGCACATTCGGAGTGCTGAAGTCACGCTTTCGCTCCCTTGACCGTTCTGGCGGGCAGCTGTTGTACTCCTCCCCAGTAGTGTGCAGGATCATAGTGGCAGCATGTGTCCTGCACAATGTTGCAACACGCCGGGGCCTGGCCGTGGACATGGTGGTGCCCCCCCATCCCCAACCACATGCACAGCCGCTGCGCATGGGAGGTGAAAGGGCACGGGGGGAGGCAGCCCGTACACAGCTAGTGGCTAATTACTTCACATAGAAATCATACCCCTGTGGAGTGCACACTGCCCTGGCACATTCCATCTGACAATCAATGATGACTCAACCTGACACTGATCCTGAATGTCTGGAGAAAGAACCGTGAAAACCATATCAGCCTGAGATTGTTCACCTGGAAGTGTCACAATGTGTGCATCCCTACCCACACTGACACCACCAATGCAGTTTTGTGAAGTTACACATTCAAGCAGCTAAAATTAATACCCACTTGCAAAATGCAACAAGAGGACAGTGCCATGTCAGCCAACCCAACCCCAGCACCGCCACACGACACACCGTGCCATGTCATGCTATTTGCAGGTAAACAAAGTAATCCCCAAAACATGACACTAGTGTCACAATGTACAGTGTCCCTATTAGAAACTTGCAACACCTGAAATGCTCACAGTAATGCCGGACCAACAACAAACTTGAGCACGTACTACCATTAACATGACATCACTAATGTTTAATATTAGTAGTCTCACCACCTGGAAATGCCTGCACTCCCACCACTACCAACTGTGCAGTGTTGGCGCCATGTAGAGTTGTAGGTGCACTGCTGCCAACATGGACCACATCTCCAGACTAGAGGTCCTTGTGTAGACATGAGGAAGGGACCTGCAAATTGGGAGGTAGACACAGTAGATGAGTTACACATCAATGCAACATGCAGTGTACAACACAACAGCAATATGCACTAGGAATGTATACACAGTATTGACTACAGACTGCCCACACAGCTCATGGTAGTCCAACGTCACTGTGTAATTCACTGTCACTTGGGCACACCCTTTGCAAGCCCATGGAAACGGGAAGCAGGAGGGGTGTGTGTGACTCAAACCCAAGCATCTGAACCAAATACATTACAAGCCTGCATGTGCCCAGCCACAATGCAGCGTATGCCCACAGGAACCACGGAAGCCAACAAATCGTCCCGAAAAAATTGGGAATAAAAGAAATAAAAATAAAAACAAAAATAAAATTTAAAAAAAATCAAAAATGGCCATTGAAGGGCCCGGGGGGGGTTGGGGAGGCCACCCAGGAGGTCCGAGGACAGGATGCACACCAGAACCCACCTGCGTGGATCCTGGGAAAAAAAAACACCTCCATGGGCTCATGGCCCACACGGCTACCCTATTGTGGGAGTATCACTGCTGTCGCTATTATCACCCTGTGCAGCTGCATCCGGAGGTGGTTGCACTATGGGAGGCAGCCCACGCAAGGCCCTAGTCTGCTCCTCCATGGCTGCAAGCATGCGGGTGTGGTAGGTCTGGTTCTGGAGGATCAGTGTGCAGAGGTCCCCATGCAACAACTCACGGGATGCCCGGACCTCCGCCCTCGTTGCCTGCATCTCAGCTGAGAGCGTACGGGTGAGACGCTCCAGCTGCTGTTCTGTCCTTTGGTGTGTAGAAGCCTCAAGCTCAACAAGAGTCGTCCTGAGGTGAAAGAGCTCCTGCCTCAGGGCTTCCCTGTGGCCCTGGGACTCAATGGAGATGGCCTCCTGCAGAGTCGCCAGTGCCGCCCGCCTGTCCCTGTTGGACCCCAACATGTCCTCCCTGTGTGACTGGCAGATGGAGTCGGTTGCCTGCTCTAGTCGCTCCATCAGCCTTTCAGGGGGGACAATGGAAGTGGCCACCCTATCCATGGCCTGAGCCATCATCTCGGATGATGCTGCCTGTTGGGTTGCCATACTGTAAATGGATTGCTCCCATGCAGTATTGCCAGGTGTCGTACGGCCACCACGTCGGCGGGCACCACACCTGTCTGGGGCAAGGCGAACTGCGCCTTGCTGTGCCGGCACTGCCTGAGGCTGCAGGACTGCATTCCTCCTCTGATCTGCTGGCCCAGGAACAGGATCAGATGTCGCAGAGTGTGACCCTGCATCCGTAACCACCAAAGGCGTAGCTGCCAACACTGACATCCCCATTGAGGGTTCTGACCCTGGTGCAGGTGGGTGAGACAGAACAGAATCCCTCCCTGGAACACTCACCTGCGACGGCACGTAGGTCTCATCCGAATCAACACCTGAGTACAGCTCGGGGGAGGTGCAGCCAGAGACACCCCTTGAGAGCAGGACCTGCAGCACTTGTGGGTTCTCACCCACCACCACACCACGTCCCTCACTGGTGGTTGGTCGGCCCTCGGACCCTTCCTGGGTCTGCACCATCTCCACAACCCCAGCAGTATCAGGTGCGTCTTCCCCTGCAAAGACATAAAAACACAGAAATGGAAACAGGCATTAGCACCATGGCACACAATGAGGGCTGAGAAGCAACAGAACCAATACTTGTTTGACACATGTCCCACATGACTAAAACCCTCCCATGCATGCACCCTCACTGCGTATGAAGGGCAGGCAAATGGCACACACTGATGACACCAAGATTGAAGATTAACACATTTTCTGCATGCTGCCTGGCAGTGGCATCACACATTGGCCTGTGATTGGCAGGTGAAACACACATGCCATCACACAGATGGCATGTACCATTGCTATTGAGTGAAGATGGAGAGGAGGGCAGCACCTATTCATTCTGTCCAGTTCCCGCATGTAATAGCTTTTCTAATTCAAACAGGTCAGATTCTTCACCTGGAGCTGCCAGTACGAAATGGTGCAATTGCACAGGGACATGTTTGAACAAATAATATCCAGGTAACAAAGTCACTCCACTTTACCATAGCCATGTCAGACATGTGACTAGAGGACTGCGACATGCCTAGTAGAAGTGGTGGAATGCAAACAATCTGACTAAATGAACAGTGGAAAATTTAGCAACAATGTTGTGGCAAGGTGACTCTTCAAGGGCAACTGGCGTGCAGTTGGGCTAGATGTCTACTGTTGGCAGAAGGGATAATGCTATGGCCAAATGCAGCTGCGCAGGATGTATTGCATGAAGCACATGGCTGACCCATACGACTCAGGCGCACACACTCTCACCTGTCACACAAACAGAAGCCCTCACACACACCATGCACATGGATGACACACACATGCATGTGCACTCACCGGACAATGCCTCGTAATCAGCCAAATCTCCCACGCCTTGGATCTGTTCCTCCATGACGTAGGTCCCAGTGACTGACTCATGTGGAGTGAGTTCCATGTCTACTACTGGAGACCCACCTCCAGTCACTAGAGTTGCGGCATGACTTGAGACCAGCTTACTCTTTGCCCTGCGCTTTAGGTCATTCCAGCGCTTATAGCAATCATTGGCTGTGCGCCTCACGATTCCAAGGGCACTTACGATGTCCGCAACGGTCTGCCAGTGTGCCTGGCGTTGTGCAGGTGTGGTCTTGGATCCTGCAACAATGACCATCTCGTTGTCATGTGCGGACACATACTCGACAAGTGCATTCAGTTCGTCATCCGTGAAGCTGGGCTTCCAGGACGGGCCGGACTGTGTAGCCGTGTCTGGGGCATCAGCCTGTGCCGGACAAGCACTCTTCCTCTTCCGCTTGGAAGGTGGTGGTGATCCTGAGTGTCCTGCGCCGCTCTGGACACTAGGGGCAGGAGCCATGGTGGACTCTGTATCAGGAGTGTGGGATTGCACACTCAGCATGGGAGTTGGTGCAGGCATTGGCTCTAGTGTGATGGTGTCAGGGGGAATATCAGCAGCATGGACTAGGACCGACACTGTCCGGGCTGGGTGTGTGAGGGCTGGGATGGATGGAGCCGCAGCTGCCCCTGCAGCCTCTCCGCCCTGCCTACTTGGTGCAGCAGATGACCTTGCTGCCCCAGATGCACGTGGCATGGTGACATCAACGTGCACCAGCACACGTGTCATAGGCCTGCTGACCTGGAAGTCAGTCATGGAGTCAGCCAGGTCTGGTGCCACAATGGGCTGGTCCAACAAGGGCTGAGCATGGATGGTGTCAGCCACATCAGCCTCAACGGGAGGGGGGGGATTATGGGTGCCCTTGACTGGTCCTCCACACATGGGGGGACAGGCTCACCCTGCAAGTAACGACCACGTCCCCTACCGGATCCACCACAGCCACCACTTGTGGCTCTTCCACCTTTGCCACCCTTACGGAATCCTCGCCTCCCAGCCATGGCACTGATGTTAATGTGCGTATGGGAGTGGCTGTAAAATATTGTCCTGGGCAATTGGGGGTCAAAGGGGTTGGGTACCAGATGGTAATTGTACCCTAGTGCTCTTGCAAGGCTGATTGTAACCCCTGGGGAAAGATGACGGGTCACGCTACGCACAGGAGCCCCAAAAAAGGGAGATGACATGCACGCAACCCCTCCTAGACCACGTGTGCAGAAAGATAAACCTGCACTACGCTGTGGCACCCAGTAACACAAGAATGAACGTATGCGTGTCACACGCAGCCTAGAATGACCTCTGAAGGGGTAGGCTACACACGGGGCAAGCACAGATGTTAGATACGTGCATGACTCACCGTCTGCCAGGTAAAAGACCGTGAAAAAGGAGCGTGTTTGGTTGGCAACACCCCCGCCAAAAGAAGATTTGTACGCTGTCTGAGGAGACAGGACAACAGTAGAAGGGAACACTGTTTGAGGGAACAGGCCCAGGTAAACCAGTAAAAGAGAAAAAAGAGAAAAATCTGTCAGAGGTAACAGGGAATACGAACTTGAAACGCCGTGAAGTAAATCGCGTGTGAACCGACAAGAAGTACAGAATTCACCCACTCGCTCTCCACGAAAAGCACGTACAAGGAAATGGTGTTCTACGCGTACCTTTTATACAGGCCCACACGTCCAGCGTCACTTACGCGGCGTGTACGCGCTAGGGCCATTTCCACCAATTACACGCTTTGTCACTTATTCGTGTAGGGCCATTTCCACCAATTACACGCTTTGTGACTTATGCGTGTACGGCCGTTTCCACCAATTACACGCTTTGTCACTTCTGCGTGTACGGCCATTTCCACCAATCACACGCGATGACACTCTGACGTGCAGTCTTTCCACGTGTGCTCTGTCATCACGTGCTGTGTGGGAAACACCCGTGCGGGTCACGTCACAGACGCGCTTACGCGCTGAGGGCCTTTGGTCCAATAGAATCGCGTATGCGTGCTGACGCGCTTACGCGCTAAGGGCCTTTCCTCGGTTTTCACGCTGACGTGCAGGATTTTCCCGTGCCAAATCACTCCGTACCAAGCTGGCCACGCGTAAGCACACGGAAGACCACGCTCCTGCCCAGAAGGCCGAACTACTGCCCCCCAGAGCCCCGAGCACGCTCCCACCTGCCATCTGCTGCTGCCTGACTGCCTGCTGCCCACGTGCACTGCCATTTGCTGCCTGCACATCAGCCAGGGGTGCTGTTGCTGTGACCACCCCTGCTGGAACCGAAGACTCCCGACTGGAATTCCATCGCTCCACAGCCCAGCCCCAGGACCCAGTTGCCCACCCACTCCTGCCTCTGGGGTTGTCATGTCGGGGCAAACACCATCTGTGACCACTGACAACCCCCGGCCAGAGAGGCATAGGGGCACCAGCTTCAGTGCCACCGAAGTTGGTGTTGAAGAGCAAGTCCTGGGGCAGTATGATGCCCTCTTCGGAAGTTCCCGCGCCGACAAGGAAGGACGGACTCGGATCTGGACTGACATCGTGACTGCCATCAACGCGGAGGGGGTGGCAGTCCGGGACTTACAACATGTCAGGAAGCGCTGGGAGGACTTCAGGTCCAGGACCCTGAACAAGGCCCGGCGCCTCTTGAAGGCAGCGGATGCCAAGGGGCGCCGGGGCCACTTGTCGGAAGAACAGATGGGGGTCCTGGAACGCATATCCCCAGCGCTCCACGTCCAGGTCCTAGAGAAGCAGACCCGTCTGGAGTCGAGCGGTGAGTGTACATGCATCCTGATTGTGAGCAGTGCGTGTGGTGATTATTCGGCATTGTGCCGGTTGCACATCTGTTTGTATGGGGTCGAGTATGGGTGGGGGTGTACAGGGCCGTGGGGCTGACACATGCGAGGGCTGTAATGTGTGAGACATGGATGGTGCTTGTGTGTGTGGGCTTGCATGGCAAATGCAGTTGTGCGTGCACACATGTTTGGATGAATGTGTATGTAAGTAGACATGTCCGTGATGTCAGGCATGTATGTTGTTTTCTGCTGCATGTATGAGCACTGTGTACATGTGCATGTGTGTGTATTTGACAAGGGTGCAACAGTGATGCAACATGGATGCATGTGACAGCGGTATGTGGAAGCCTGATTGGCAGATGTGACATGGATGCCCGTCTGAACAGTGCGACACTTGGCAGAGGTGTAGACATGCATGCAAGTGTGGTGGTGTGTGTACATGTGTGGTGCACTTCCTGTGTTGCATGTGATGTCTGGCTCCCCTTTGGCTGCTGATGCTGTTGTATGTGTAGGGATGGTGGTGGCAGTTGCGATATGGCTGTGGTATGGCTCATGTGTGCGAGTTGCAATGACATGTGTTTTGGGGATTGTGATGACATGTCTGAGGTTTGCCAATGCCACTCATGTGCAACTGTCATGCGTGTATGTGTCCATTGTACAGTGCCCTGATGCCTGTGTTTTGTTTCTCCCTGTCTGCAGCGTCAACTGATGAAGAGGGCGGAGAAGGTGCTGTGGAGCACAGCGGCGGGGATCCGACCGCCAGCCGGAGACGCAAGGCCCGGCTCCCCTCCTGTGTTGTCATCTCGTCGGGGAGTGAGGAGTCTGGTGCCGCGTCCCAGGCCGCAGCTGCCGGGGGGAGGTCCAAGAGGTGGAGGTTGCAGTTGGACTCCTCGGCAGCAGAAGGGGCAGCTGGGACCCCACAGGGCCCAACAGGGGAAGATGGCACGGAGTCATCCAGGTTGGTGGGGGGTTTGGTGGAGGAGGGGGCCGCGCAAGCACCAGAGACGGGGTCTGGAGGTGGGGATCCCACTGGTGCTAGTGGTGCAGTGCAGGACCAGGGACAGGAGGCAGCACAGGCGGCCGCGGAGGTGCCTGTGTGCAATCCTGTCCCCGATCCTGTCCCTGCATCATCTTGCACCAGCAGGGATGCCTACGTCCAGACCCGTTTTCAGCCAGGGGATGAGCTGACGTCAACTGGCCTTCCTCTGCCTGCGGACGTGGCCATCCAGGTCCGGGTTGAGCCTGTCCTGGCTGGTGTGGCGTTGCGTCAACGGGCCATGCGAGGTGACCTGCAGTCTTTTCATGGAGAGACTGCATGTCATCTCGAATGGCTCGTTGACCACGTCAGCCTGCTGGGACAGGTCACCCAGGCCGGATTCCGCTGTCTGATGGGGCTTGCTTCGACCCCCTCCTCAACTGGACCCCCTACGCGCCAGTCGTCCTCTGTGCCATCTTCCCACCCATCGGTCACCTGGGTGCCCTGTGGAGCTGCCTCTGACGGTGCGGCCAGGCTGGTGGAGGAGGCATCCCTGCCACAGTCGGGAGTCGGAGGTCCAGCAGGGGTGGCCACATCAACAAGTGCACCCCAGCCGGCGGAGGATGCGCAGGCAGCAGGAGGCAGTGCACGGGCAGAGGCAGAGCAGCAGCAGCAGCAAGATGGTGGGAGACATGAAGGCTCGGGGCTTTTGACATCGGAGGGGCAGGCATCGGCCAGAGGGCAGGGGGACCCAGGACAGAGAGTGTCTTCCGTGTGGCAGCGGTTGGGCCACGCCATAGGTGCGGAGCGGCGGCGGGCGGAAGAGGCGCGGCTCACAATGGTCAGGGCGGAGAACTCCATGCGGAGGGCCCTGAGGCGGGCCGAGTGCCTCGAGGCAATCCGCAGGGGGTTGGAGGAGGACACGGCGTCGTCCCTGCGGACCCTCGGGGCCATCATTCACATTGTAGTTTGTTTTCTTTCTTTAGCATTCTTTATTTTTTTCAATACAATTTTGTTTGCATACTTCACTGTGTGGTATCATCTCATTGGTTTCATGCATGTCATGTTGTGTGTTTTCCTATTCAATTGCAACCATTGTGTGTGACGGACATGGGTTCATTAGCTTCATGAACATTGGGGGTGTAAAATGTGATTTCCATTTCCATGTGGGTGAATGGGTTACTTGGTAGGGCTTTTTGGCTGTGGAGGCTGACCATTACGCACATGATTGGGGATTGTGAGGACCTGGTGGGGGCTGCCCATGGTGGCAGGGTGGTGGGGGTGGTGGGAGACATGAGTGGGGGCCTGGTGGAGGCTGCCCCTGCACTGCTGGGGGGTGGGGATGGTGGGAGACATGAGTGGGGGCCTGGTGGAGGGTGACCCTGGTGCCAGGAGGGTGGGGGTGGTGGGAGACATGAGTGGGGGCCTGGTGGAGGCTGCCCCTGCACTGCTGGGGGGTGGGGGTGGTGGGAGACATGAGTGGGGGCCTGGTGGAGGATGCCCATGGTGGCAGGGGGGTGGGGGTGCAGGGGGACATGCGTGGGGGCCTGGTGGAGGGTGACCCTGGATGCTGGGGGGTGGGGGTGCAGGGGGACATGAGTGGGGGCCTGGTGGAGGGTGACCCTGGATGCTGGGGGGTGGGGGTGCAGGGGGACATGAGTGGGGGCCTGGTGGAGGCTGCCCCTGCACTGCTGGGGGGTGGGGGTGCAGGGGGACATGAGTGGGGGCCTGGTGGAGGATGCCCATGGTGGCAGGGGGGTGGGGGTGGTGGGAGACATGAGTGGGGGCCTGGTGGAGGCTGCCCGTGGTGGCTGGGGGGTGGGGTGGTGGGATACATGAGTGGGGGCCTGGTGGAGGATGCCCATGGTGGCAGGGGGTGGGGGTGCAGGGGGACATGAGTGGGGGCCTGGTGGAGGGTGACCTTGGATGCTGGGGGGTGGGGCTGCAGGGGGACATGAGTGGGGGCCTGGTGGAGGCTGCCCCTGCACTGCTGGGGGGTGGGGGTGCAGGGGGACATGAGTGGGGGCCTGGTGGAGGATGCCCATGGTGGCAGGGGGGTGGGGGTGGTGGGAGACATGAGTGGGGGCCTGGTGGAGGCTGCCACTGCACTGCTGGGGGGTGGGGTGGTGGGAGACATGAGTGGGGGCCTGGTGGAGGCTGCCCCTGCACTGCTGGGGGGTGGGGGTGGTGGGAGACATGAGTGGGGGCCTGGTGGAGGCTGCCCCTGCACTGCTGGGGGTGGGGGTGCAGGGGGACATGAGTGGGGGCCTGGTGGAGGCTGCCCCTGCACTGCTGGGGGGTGGGGGTGCAGGGGGACATGAGTGGGGGCCTGGTGGAGGCTGCCCCTGGTGCCAAGGGGGTGGGGGTGGTGGGAGACATGAGTGGGGGCCTGGTGGAGGGTGACCCTGGATGCTGGGGGGTGGGGGTGGTGGGAGACATGAGTGGGGGCCTGGTGGAGGCTGCCCCTGCACTGCTGGGGGGTGGGGGTGCAGGGGGACATGAGTGGGGGCCTGGTGGAGGATGCCCATGGTGGCAGGGGGGTGGGGGTGGTGGGAGACATGAGTGGGGGCCTGGTGGAGGCTGCCCCTGCACTGCTGGGGGGTGGGGGTGGTGGGAGACATGAGTGGGGGCCTGGTGGAGGCTGCCCCTGCACTGCTGGGGGGTCGGGGTGGTGGGAGACATGAGTGGGGGCCTGGTGGAGGCTGCCCCTGCACTGCTGGGGGGGGTGGTGGGAGACATGAGTGGGGGCCTGGTGGAGGCTGTCCCTGGTGCCAGGGGGGTGGGGGTGGTGGGAGACATGAGTGGGGGCCTGGAGGAGGCTGCCCCTGGTGCCAGGGGGGTGGGGGCGGTGGGAGACATGAGTGGGGGCCTGGTGGAGGATGCCCATGGTGGCAGGGGGGTGGGGGTGCAGGGGGACATGAGTGGGGGCCTGGTAGAGGGTGACCCTGGATGCTGGGGGGTGGGGGTGCAGGGGGACATGAGTGGGGGCCTGGTGGAGGGTGACCCTGGATGCTGGGGGGTGGGGGTGCAGGGTGACATGAGTGGGGGCCTGGTGGAGGGTGACCCTGGATGCTGGGGGGTGGGGGTGGGGGGAGACATGAGTGGGGGCCTGGTGGAGGCTGCCCCTGCACTGCTGGGGGGTGGGGGTGGTGGGAGACATGAGTGGGGGCCTGGTGGAGAATGCCCATGGTGGCAGGGGGTGGGGGTGCAGGGGGACATGAGTGGGGGCCTGGTGGAGGGTGACCCTGGATGCTGGGGGGTGGGGGTGCAGGGGGACATGAGTGGGGGCCTGGTGGAGGATGCCCATGGTGGCAGGGGGGTGGGGGTGGTGGGAGACACGAGTGGGGGCCTGGTGGAGGCTGCCCCTGCACTGCTGGGGGGTGGGGGTGGTGGGAGACATGAGTGGGGGCCTGGTGGAGGCTGCCCCTGGTGCCAAGGAGGTGGGGGTGGTGGGAGACATGAGTGGGGGCCTGGTGGAGGATGCCCATGGTGGCAGGGGGGTGGGGGTGCAGGGGGACATGAGTGGGGGCCTGGTGGAGGGTGACCCTGGATGCTGGGGGGTGGGGGTGCAGGGGGACATGAGTGGGGGCCTGGTGGAGGCTGCCCCTGCACTGCTGGGGGGTGGGGGTGCAGGGGGACATGAGTGGGGGCCTGGTGGAGGATGCCCATGGTGGCAGGGGGGTGGGGGTGGTGGGAGACATGAGTGGGGGCCTGGTGGAGGCTGCCCGTGGTGGCTGGGGGGTGGGGTGGTGGGATACATGAGTGGGGGCCTGGTGGAGGATGCCCATGGTGGCAGGGGGGTGGGGGTGCAGGGGGACATGAGTGGGGGCCTGGTGGAGGGTGACCTTGGATGCTGGGGGGTGGGGCTGCAGGGGGACATGAGTGGGGGCCTGGTGGAGGCTGCCCCTGCACTGCTGGGGGGTGGGGGTGCAGGGGGACATGAGTGGGGGCCTGGTGGAGGATGCCCATGGTGGCAGGGGGGTGGGGGTGGTGGGAGACATGAGTGGGGGCCTGGTGGAGGCTGCCCCTGCACTGCTGGGGGTGGGGTGGTGGGAGACATGAGTGGGGGCCTGGTGGAGGCTGCCCCTGCACTGCTGGGGGGTGGGGGTGGTGGGAGACATGAGTGGGGGCCTGGTGGAGGCTGCCCCTGCACTGCTGGGGGTGGGGGTGCAGGGGGACATGAGTGGGGGCCTGGTGGAGGCTGCCCCTGCACTGCTGGGGGGTGGGGGTGCAGGGGGACATGAGTGGGGGCCTGGTGGAGGCTGCCCCTGGTGCCAAGGGGGTGGGGGTGGTGGGAGACATGAGTGGGGGCCTGGTGGAGGCTGCCCCTGGTGCCAGGGGGGTGGGGGTGGTGGGAGACATGAGTGGGGGCCTGGTGGAGGGTGACCCTGGATGCTGGGGGGTGGGGGTGGTGGGAGACATGAGTGGGGGCCTGGTGGAGGCTGCCCCTGCACTGCTGGGGGGTGGGGGTGCAGGGGGACATGAGTGGGGGCCTGGTGGAGGATGCCCATGGTGGCAGGGGGGTGGGGGTGGTGGGAGACATGAGTGGGGGCCTGGTGGAGGCTGCCCCTGCACTGCTGGGGGGTGGGGGTGGTGGGAGACATGAGTGGGGGCCTGGTGGAGGCTGCCCCTGCACTGCTGGGGGGTGGGGGTGGTGGGAGACATGAGTGGGGGCCTGGTGGAGGCTGCCCCTGCACTGCTGGGGGGGTGGTGGGAGACATGAGTGGGGGCCTGGTGGAGGCTGCCCCAGCACTGCTGGGGGGTGGGGGTGGTGGGAGACATGAGTGGGGGCCTGGTGGAGGCTGTCCCTGGTGCCAGGGGGGTGGGGGCGGTGGGAGACATGAGTGGGGGCCTGGTGGAGGATGCCCATGGTGGCAGGGGGGTGGGGGTGCAGGGGGACATGAGTGGGGGCCTGGTAGAGGGTGACCCTGGATGCTGGGGGGTGGGGGTGCAGGGGGACATGAGTGGGGGCCTGGTGGAGGGTGACCCTGGATGCTGGGGGGTGGGGGTGCAGGGGGACATGAGTGGGGGCCTGGTGGAGGGTGACCCTGGATGCTGGGGGGTGGGGGTGGGGGGAGACATGAGTGGGGGCCTGGTGGAGGCTGCCCCTGCACTGCTGGGGGGTGGGGGTGGTGGGAGACATGAGTGGGGGCCTGGTGGAGAATGCCCATGGTAGCAGGGGGTGGGGGTGCAGGGGGACATGAGTGGGGGCCTGGTGGAGGGTGACCCTGGATGCTGGGGGGTGGGGGTGCAGGGGGACATGAGTGGGGGCCTGGTGGAGGATGCCCATGGTGGCAGGGGGGTGGGGGTGGTGGGAGACACGAGTGGGGGCCTGGTGGAGGCTGCCCCTGCACTGCTGGGGGGTGGGGGTGGTGGGAGACATGAGTGGGGGCCTGGTGGAGGCTGCCCCTGGTGCCAGGGGGGTGGGGGTGGTGGGAGACATGAGTGGGGGCCTGGTGGAGGATGCCCATGGTGGCAGGGGGGTGGGGGTGCAGGGGGACATGAGTGAGGGCCTGGTGGAGGGTGACCCTGGATGCTGGGGGGGTGGGGGTGCAGGGGGACATGAGTGGGGGCCTGGTGGAGGGTGAGCCTGGATGCTGGGGGGTGGGGGTGCAGGGGGACATGAGTGGGGGCCTGGTGGAGGGTGACCCTGGATGCTGGGGGGTGGGGTCGTGGGAGACATGAGTGGGGGCCTGGTGGAGGCTGCCCCTGCACTGCTGGGGGGTGGGGGTGGTGGGAGACATGAGTGGGGGCCTGGTGGAGGATGCCCATGGTGGCAGGGGGGTGGGGGTGCAGGGGGACATGAGTGGGGGCCTGGTGAAGGGTGACCCTGGATGCTGGGGTGTGGGGGTGCAGAGGGACATGAGTGGGGGCCTGGTGGAGGATGCCCATGGTGGCAGGGGGGTGGGGGTGGTGGGAGACATGAGTGGGGGCCTGGTGGAGGCTGCCCCTGCACTGCTGGGGGGTGGGGGTGGTGGGAGACATGAGTGGGGGCTGGTGGAGGCTGCCCCTGCACTGCTGGGGGTGGGGGTGGTGGGAGACATGAGTGGGGGCTGGTGGAGGCTGCCCCTGCACTGCTGGGGGGTGGGGGTGGTGGGAGACATGAGTGGGGGCCCGGTGGAGGGTGACCCTGGTGCCAGGGGGGTGGGGGTGGTGGGAGACATGAGTGGGGGCCTGGTGGAGGCTGCCCCTGGTGCCAGGGGGGTGGGGGTGGTGGGAGACATGAGTGGGGGCCTGGTGGAGGGTGACCCTGGATGCCGGGGGTTGGGGGTGGTGGGAGACATGAGTGGGGGCCTGGTGGAGGCTGCCCCTGCACTGCTGGGGGGTGGGGGCGCAGGGGGACATGAGTGGGGGCCTGGTGGAGGATGCCCATGGTGGCAGGGGGGTGGGGGTGGTGGGAGACATGAGTGGGGGCCTGGTGGAGGCTGCCCCTGCACTGCTGGGGGGTGGGGGTGGTGGGAGACATGAGTGGGGGCCTGGTGGAGGCTGCCCCTGCATTGCTGGGGGGTGGGGGTGGTGGGAGACATGAGTGGGGGCCTGGTGGAGGCTGCCCCTGCACTGCTGGGGGTGGGGGTGGTGGGAGACATGAGTGGGGGCTGGTGGAGGCTGCCCCTGCACTGCTGGGGGGTGGGGGTGGTGGGAGACATGAGTGGGGGCCTGGTGGAGGGTGACCCTGGTGCCAGGGGGGTGGGGGTGGTGGGAGACATGAGTGGGGGCCTGGTGGAGGCTGCCCCTGGTGCCAGGGGGGTGGGGGTGGTGGGAGACATGAGTGGGGGCCTGGTGGAGGGTGACCCTGGATGCTGGGGGGTGGGGGTGGTGGGAGACATGAGTGGGGGCCTGGTGGAGGCTGCCCCTGCACTGCTGGGGGGTGGGGGTGCAGGGGGACATGAGTGGGGGCCTGGTGGAGGATGCCCATGGTGGCAGGGGGGTGGGGGTGGTGGGAGACATGAGTGGGGGCCTGGTGGAGGCTGCCCCTGCACTGCTGGGGGGTGGGGGTGGTGGGAGACATGAGTGGGGGCCTGGTGGAGGCTGCCCCTGCACTGCTGGGGGGTGGGGGTGGTGGGAGACATGAGTGGGGGCCTGGTGGAGGCTGTCCCTGGTGCCAGGGGGGTGGGGGTGGTGGGAGACATGAGTGGGGGCCTGGTGGAGGCTGCCCCTGGTGCCAGGGGGGTGGGGGCGGTGGGAGACATGAGTGGGGGCCTGGTGGAGGATGCCCATGGTGGCAGGGGGGTGGGGGTGCAGGGGGACATGAGTGGGGGCCTGGTGGAGGGTGACCCTGGATTCTGGGGGGTGGGGGTGCAGGGGGACATGAGTGGGGGCCTGGTGGTTGGTGACCCTGGATGCTGGGGGGTGGGGGTGCAGGGGGACATGAGTGGGGGCCTGGTGGAGGGTGACCCTGGATGCTGGGGGGTGGGGGTGGTGGGAGACATGAGTGGGGGCCTGGTGGAGGCTGCCCCTGCACTGCTGGGGGGTGGGGGTGGTGGGAGACATGAGTGGGGGCCTGGTGGAGGATGCCCATGGTGGCAGGGGGGTGGGGGTGCAGGGGGACATGAGTGGGGTCCTGGTGGAGAGTGACCCTGGCTGCTGGGGGGTGGGGGTGCAGGGGGACATGAGTGGGGGCCTGGTGGAGGATGCCCATGGTGGCAGGGGGGTGGGGTGGTGGGAGACATGAGTGGGGGCCTGGTGGAGGCTGCCCCTGCACTGCTGGGGGGTGGGGGTGGTGGGAGACATGAGTGGGGGCCTGGTGGAGGCTGCCCCTGGTGCCAGGGGGGTGGGGGTGGTGGGAGACATGAGTGGGGGCCTGGAGGAGGGTGACCCTGGATGCTGGGGGGTGGGGGTGGGGGGAGACATGAGTGGGGGCCTGGTGGAGGCTGCCCCTGCACTGCTGGGGGGTGGGGGTGGTGGGAGACATGAGTGGGGGCCTGGTGGAGAATGCCCATGGTGGCAGGGGGTGGGGGTGCAGGGGGACATGAGTGGGGGCCTGGTGGAGGGTGACCCTGGATGCTGGGGGGTGGGGGTGCAGGGGGACATGAGTGGGGGCCTGGTGGAGGATGCCCATGGTGGCAGGGGGGTGGGGGTGGTGGGAGACACGAGTGGGGGCCTGGTGGAGGCTGCCCCTGCACTGCTGGGGGGTGGGGGTGGTGGGAGACATGAGTGGGGGCCTGGTGGAGGCTGCCCCTGGTGCCAGGGGGGTGGGGGTGGTGGGAGACATGAGTGGGGGCCTGGTGGAGGATGCCCATGGTGGCAGGGGGGTGGGGGTGCAGGGGGACATGAGTGAGGGCCTGGTGGAGGGTGACCCTGGATGCTGGGGGGTGGGGGTGCAGGGGGACATGAGTGGGGGCCTGGTGGAGGGTGAGCCTGGATGCTGGGGGGTGGGGGTGCAGGGGGACATGAGTGGGGGCCTGGTGGAGGGTGACCCTGGATGCTGGGGGGTGGGGTCGTGGGAGACATGAGTGGGGGCCTGGTGGAGGCTGCCCCTGCACTGCTGGGGGGTGGGGGTGGTGGGAGACATGAGTGGGGGCCTGGTGGAGGATGCCCATGGTGGCAGGGGGGTGGGGGTGCAGGGGGACATGAGTGGGGGCCTGGTGAAGGGTGACCCTGGATGCTGGGGTGTGGGGGTGCAGAGGGACATGAGTGGGGGCCTGGTGGAGGATGCCCATGGTGGCAGGGGGGTGGGGGTGGTGGGAGACATGAGTGGGGGCCTGGTGGAGGCTGCCCCTGCACTGCTGGGGGGTGGGGGTGGTGGGAGACATGAGTGGGGGCTGGTGGAGGCTGCCCCTGCACTGCTGGGGGTGGGGGTGGTGGGAGACATGAGTGGGGGCTGGTGGAGGCTGCCCCTGCACTGCTGGGGGGTGGGGGTGGTGGGAGACATGAGTGGGGGCCCGGTGGAGGGTGACCCTGGTGCCAGGGGGGTGGGGGTGGTGGGAGACATGAGTGGGGGCCTGGTGGAGGCTGCCCCTGGTGCCAGGGGGGTGGGGGTGGTGGGAGACATGAGTGGGGGCCTGGTGGAGGGTGACCCTGGATGCTGGGGGGTGGGGGTGGTGGGAGACATGAGTGGGGGCCTGGTGGAGGCTGCCCCTGCACTGCTGGGGGGTGGGGGCGCAGGGGGACATGAGTGGGGGCCTGGTGGAGGATGCCCATGGTGGCAGGGGGGTGGGGGTGGTGGGAGACATGAGTGGGGGCCTGGTGGAGGCTGCCCCTGCACTGCTGGGGGGTGGGGGTGGTGGGAGACATGAGTGGGGGCCTGGTGGAGGCTGCCCCTGCACTGCTGGGGGGTGGGGGTGGTGGGAGACATGAGTGGGGGCCTGGTGGAGGCTGCCCCTGCACTGCTGGGGGTGGGGGTGGTGGGAGACATGAGTGGGGGCTGGTGGAGGCTGCCCCTGCACTGCTGGGGGGTGGGGGTGGTGGGAGACATGAGTGGGGGCCTGGTGGAGGGTGACCCTGGTGCCAGGGGGGTGGGGGTGGTGGGAGACATGAGTGGGGGCCTGGTGGAGGCTGCCCCTGGTGCCAGGGGGGTGGGGGTGGTGGGAGACATGAGTGGGGGCCTGGTGGAGGGTGACCCTGGATGCTGGGGGGTGGGGGTGGTGGGAGACATGAGTGGGGGCCTGGTGGAGGCTGCCCCTGCACTGCTGGGGGGTGGGGGTGCAGGGGGACATGAGTGGGGGCCTGGTGGAGGATGCCCATGGTGGCAGGGGGGTGGGGGTGGTGGGAGACATGAGTGGGGGCCTGGTGGAGGCTGCCCCTGCACTGCTGGTGGGTGGGGGTGGTGGGAGACATGAGTGGGGGCCTGGTGGAGGCTGCCCCTGCACTGCTGGGGGGTGGGGGTGGTGGGAGACATGAGTGGGGGCCTGGTGGAGGCTGTCCCTGGTGCCAGGGGGGTGGGGGTGGTGGGAGACATGAGTGGGGGCCTGGTGGAGGCTGCCCCTGGTGCCAGGGGGGTGGGGGCGGTGGGAGACATGAGTGGGGGCCTGGTGGAGGATGCCCATGTTGGCAGGGGGGTGGGGGTGCAGGGGGACATGAGTGGGGGCCTGGTGGAGGGTGACCCTGGATTCTGGGGGGTGGGGGTGCAGGGGGACATGAGTGGGGGCCTGGTGGTTGGTGACCCTGGATGCTGGGGGGTGGGGGTGCAGGGGGACATGAGTGGGGGCCTGGTGGAGGGTGACCCTGGATGCTGGGGGGTGGGGGTGGTGGGAGACATGAGTGGGGGCCTGGTGGAGGCTGCCCCTGCACTGCTGGGGGGTGGGGGTGGTGGGAGACATGAGTGGGGGCCTGGTGGAGGATGCCCATGGTGGCAGGGGGGTGGGGGTGCAGGGGGACATGAGTGGGGTCCTGGTGGAGGGTGACCCTGGCTGCTGGGGGGTGGGGGTGCAGGGGGACATGAGTGGGGGCCTGGTGGAGGATGCCCATGGTGGCAGGGGGGTGGGGTGGTGGGAGACATGAGTGGGGGCCTGGTGGAGGCTGCCCCTGCACTGCTGGGGGGTGGGGGTGGTGGGAGACATGAGTGGGGGCCTGGTGGAGGCTGCCCCTGGTGCCAGGGGGGTGGGGGTGGTGGGAGACATGAGTGGGGGCCTGGTGGAGGCTGCCCCTGGTGCCAGGGGGGTGGGGGTGGTGGGAGACATGAGTGGGGGCCTGGTGGAGGATGCCCATGGTGGCAGGGGGGTGGGGGTGCAGGGGGACATGAGTGAGGGCCTGGTGGAGGGTGACCCTGGATGCTGGGGGGTGGGGGTGCAGGGGGACATGAGTGGGGGCCTGGTGGAGGGTGACCCTGGATGCTGGGGGGTGGGGGTGCAGGGGGACATGAGTGGGGGCCTGGTGGAGGGTGACCCTGGATGCTGGGGGGTGGGGGTGGTGGGAGACATGAGTGGGGGCCTGGTGGAGGCTGCCCCTGCACTGCTGGGGGGTGGGGGTGGTGGGAGACATGAGTGGGGGCCTGGTGGAGGATGCCCATGGTGGCAGGGGGGTGGGGGTGCAGGGGGACATGAGTGGGGGCCTGGTGAAGGGTGACCCTGGATGCTGGGGTGTGGGGGTGCAGGGGGACATGAGTGGGGGCCTGGTGGAGGATGCCCATGGTGGCAGGGGGGTGGGGGTGGTGGGAGACATGAGTGGGGGCCTGGTGGAGGCTGCCCCTGCACTGCTGGGGGGTGGGGGTGGTGGGAGACATGAGTGGGGGCCTGGTGGAGGCTGCCCCTGCACTGCTGGGGGTGGGGGTGGTGGGAGACATGAGTGGGGGCCTGGTGGAGGCTGCCCCTGCACTGCTGGGGGGTGGGGGGGGTGGGAGACATGAGTGGGGGCCTGGTGGAGGTTGACCCTGGTGCCAGGGGGGTGGGGGTGGTGGGAGACATGAGTGGGGGCCTGGTGGAGGCTGCCCCTGGTGCCAGGGGGGTGGGGGTGGTGGGAGACATGAGTGGGGGCCTGGTGGAGGCTGCCCCTGGTGCCAGGGGGGTGGGGGTGGTGGGAGCCATGAGTGGGGGCCTGGTGGAGGATGCCCATGGTGGCAGGGGGATGGGGGTGCAGGGGGACATGAGTGAGGGCCTGGTGGAGGGTGACCCTGGATGCTGGGGGGTGGGGGTGCAGGGGGACATGAGTGGGGGCCTGGTGGAGGGTGACCCTGGATGCTGGGGGGTGGGGGTGCAGCGGGACATGAGTGGGGGCCTGGTGGAGGGTGACCCTGGATGCTGGGGGGTGGGGGTGGTGGGAGACATGAGTGGGGGCCTGGTGGAGGCTGCCCCTGCACTGCTGGGGGGTGGGGGTGGTGGGAGACATGAGTGGGGGCCTGGTGGAGGCTGCCCCTGCACTGCTGGGGGGTGGGGGTGGTGGGAGACATGAGTGGGGGCCTGGTGGAGGATGCCCATGGTGGCAGGGTTGTGGGGGTGCAGGGGGACATGAGTGGGGGCCTGGTGAAGGGTGACCCTGGATGCTGGGGTGTGGGGGTGCAGGGGGACATGAGTGGGGGCCTGGTGGAGGATGCCCATGGTGGCAGGGGGGTGGGGGTGGTGGGAGACATGAGTGGGGGCCTGGTGGAGGCTGCCCCTGCACTGCTGGGGGATGGGGGTGGTGGGAGACATGAGTGGGGGCCTGGTGGAGGCTGCCCCTGCACTGCTGGGGGTGGGGGTGGTGGGAGACATGAGTGGGGGCCTGGTGGAGGCTGCCCCTGCACTGCTGGGGGTGGGGGTGGTGGGAGACATGAGTGGGGGCCTGGTGGAGGGTGACCCTGGTGCCAGGGGGGTGGGGGTGGTGGGAGACATGAGTGGGGGCCTGGTGGAGGCTGCCCCTGGTGCCAGGGGGGTGGGGGTGGTGGGAGACATGCGTGGGGGCCTGGTGGAGGGTGACCCTGGATGCTGGGGGGTGGGGGTGGTGGGAGACATGAGTGGGGGGCTGGTGGAGGCTGCCCCTGCACTGCTGGGGGGTGGGGGTGCAGGGGGACATGAGTGGGGGCCTGGTGGAGGATGCCCATGGTGGCAGGGGGGTGGGGGTGGTGGGAGACATGAGTGGGGGCCTGGTGGAGGCTGACCCTGGTGGCTGGGGGGTGGGGGTGGTGGGGGACATGAGTGGGGGCCTGGTGGAGGGTGCCCCTGGTGGCAGGGGGGTGGGGGTGGTGGGAGACATGAGTGGGGGCCTGGCGGAGGCTGCCCCTGGTGGCTGGGGGGTGGGGGTGGTGGGAGACATGAGTGGGGGCCTGGTGGAGGGTGACCCTGGATGCTGGGGGGTGGGGGTGCAGGGGGACATGAGTGGGGGCCTGGGGGAGGGTGACCCTGGATGCTGGGGGGTGGGGGTGCAGGGGGACATGAGTGGGGGCCTGCTGGAGGCTGCCCATGGTGGCAGGGGGGTGGGGGTGGTGGGAGACATGAGTGGGGGCCTGCTGGAGGCTGCCCCTGGTGGCAGGGGGGTGGGGGTGGTGGGAGACATGAGTGGGGGCCTGGTGGAGGCTGCCCCTGCACTGCTGGGGGGTGGGGGTGGTGGGAGACATGCATTGTTGATCAGTAGTGCAAGGTGACATGTGGGTTGGCTGGGGGGCATGCCCATGGTGGATGGGCTGCCTGCGGGACATGGGCAGGGGTGCAGGGTAGTCCCCCATGGTGTGGGCTGCCTGCAGGGGCCGTGGAGGTTGTGGAGCGTACACCTGGGAGGACCCACACGGCCAATTCACGTGTAGTACTCCCCAGAACCCCTGAAATACACATTCCCTGCTGGTATCGCGTGTGGAACTTCCCGCGCACCCCTGAAATACACGTACCCTGCTCGCACTGGGACAATCGCGTGTGCAACTTCCCGCGCACCCCTGAAATACACATAAACTGCTCGCACTGGGACAATCGCGTGTGCAACTTCCCGCGCACCCCTGAAATACACGTACCCTGCTCGCACTGGGACAATCGCGTGTGCAACTTCCCGCGCACCCCTGAAATACACATACCTTGCTGAAATCGCGTGTGGAACTTCCCGCGCACCCCTGAAATACACGTACCCTGCTCGCACTGGGACAATCGCGTGTGCAACTTCCCGCGCACCCCTGAAATACACGTACCCTGCTCGCACTGGGACAATCGCGTGTACAACTTCCCACGCACCCCTGAAATACACGTACCCTGCTCGCACTGGGACTATCGCGTGTGGAACTTCCCGCGCACCCCTGAAATATACGTACCCTGCTCGCACTGGGCCAATCGCATGTGTAACTTCCCGCGCACCCCTGAAATGCACGTACCCTGCAGAAATCGCGTGTGGAACTTGCCACGCACCCCTGAAATACACGTACCCTGCTCGCACTGGCCCATTTGCGTGTGGAACTTCCCGCGCACCCCTGGAATACACGTACCCTGCTGTAATCGCGTGTGGAACTTCCCGCGCACCCCTGGAATACACGTACCCTGCTTGCACGGGGCCAATCGCGTGTGGAACTTCCCGCGCACCCCTGAAATACACGTTCCCCGCTTGGCGTTTGCTGTTTGGCAGCCCGGTGAACTGGTCCAGGGTTCGCGCAGCCCTTTGCGATGATTTAGCGATTTTGATTGCTTTTCCTTGCGCGAGGGCGTTCTTGGGGGCGTTACTGGCGCTGCTGCAGGGTCGCTGCGATTCTCTGCGCCACGGCTAGTTTGGGAGCCTGAAATCCATGAATACGCTGTGCGCAGAAATCGGTTTTAGCGCACGTGCCTGGCGCAGACAATCGCACGCGGACACTCTGCGCCAGCCGCTTGCGACACTTTTCTGCGAAATTCTATGAATTACCCTCTCGATGTCTTATGTGTGACACTTCATTGTAAATGCATAAAGCATCCCTGTTTACCTTTACACATTTAGTGAATACATGAAAAAGGGATGTAGTGAGCTCAGTAAAGTAAGTGACTGCTGTGATAAACTGTATCATTCTGCTTCCTATCACAATAAATCACCCTTGTTTTACCCAACAGGTTCCATTAAATATTGTGTTTTTCTTGTCAGAGAGGTTTAGTATATGGTTTGGTGGTACACATATCCACTTTGTTAAGCACAAACAACTGTTTCTGCTCATGAAAGAACACAATGCAGAAATCTAAATATGTTGATGTAAAATGAAATATGGGTTGGTAGGAGATGTGGATTACTGGATACATTGGGGACAGTGAAGCATGTCACCCGGGCACACATTCTGGCTTCTCCACTTGGCCGATATGCCAATATAAGAATCCTGACTCGCCGGCATAGACTAGGTGCGATGGACATTATCATATTTTAGCAATGCACTCCCTGTGTACGTTAGACTGCATTGAGCATATTATGAGCACTCCTCTCATGATCCTGCTAAGTGTGTTGTGAAATATCATGTTTGCGCTGACAGCTTAGTACGCTATGTTATTTTATCAATCTAACTCATTGTTGGTTTTCCTTTATATTTCTGATGCCTCGTAGACCTTCGGCCACATGACATCACTTCCTGTGACAGTATCAGAGACAAACGTCATGTGACGACACCCCCTGTGATGTCATTAGATTTGTGATGTCACTTCAGCTACACCTGGCATTATGGTGAATTGACATCCCTGACTAAAAACCCCTGTGTGCCCTAAAAGGCTTTTGTCATGGTGAAGGTCTCAGTACTTACCCATTAAGGCCCAGGACTATCCAAATGTATGTCTTGAATTGTTATATATTTTCAGCGACCTGATGCCTGTGTGCTACCTGCGCGATATAAGTACACATAACATAACACATAACATAACATTCCAAGACACCACACATTTTCGAAAAGTGAAACTAAAGCAGATCTCTGTCTCACTCCAAACTGCCAACAAATGAAAAAAGACAATGATGAAAAATAGCAAATGAAGCCCCACAAATTGTATTAGGTGTGTGTGTACTCATTTGTCATCGCGTGTTCTACGGGCTACTTCGTCGTGAGTCATAAGAAATCTGTGTTGGGGTTTGACTACACCTTCTTTCACTATTATCCCGTCAGTTTATGTCAGTCTGGTTTGGGCTTGTCATAGCTTTTTTTCATCCCTGACGTGATGTTTAGCCAGCAGGTTACAGGTACCTCCCGAGCTTTCTGCGAAAGTCTCTGGCACGTCCTAGCAGTTCTGAGAAGTCGCGTATTTCACCATCCTGACAGGGAGGAAGGAAGAGGCAGCCGAGCTCCGTCTCTAGGCTACGTAGAGCCCGGGAGAAGAGGCATTCTGTGAGCGAGGCGTCGATAAGAGTGTGATACGCCACAGCCGGACAGGTAAGGCTTGTGTATACAGGTAAGATGAAATTCCTATACTGCTGTGGGTCAGGGGAGGAAGGTGGGGGGCGGGGGGTGCTGCACTAAACGTCAGGGATCAATGTCAAGTGACCAAAACAACGCTGCGATTTTTGAACGGTAAAAGAAAAGCCTGGAAGGAAGGCAGTATACCTTTTGACTAGATTTCTAATCTACGTTCATTCGCTGCATATGGATGACACAGACTCATTCCAAATGCAACTGCGTATTGTCCTTCATTCCATGTTTGTTACTGTATGTAAATAAGATTCGTAGAATTCATAAAAAAAATGTAACTTTAATAATCATCTCATCACATAGGATTCACTGTCACAGAACATACATTAATAATGTGGTCTAAATAGTAGTGTATGTACATGTGACTAATCAAATTCCGAGTTACCAGTGGTCCAGGGGTGAATATCGGTTTCTAAACCATCCACCAGCCTCACACCTCTAATACACCAGAATGGATACGAACAGATTGGAATAAATAAGCATACTGACAGGAAGGTGGTTGGTATGGTTAATAACCACAATAGTTGGTAAATGTTTCATGGCTTTATCAAAAGGGGAAAGATCCTTAAAATGTCTCTAGGGGCCTTCTGGAAATGACAAGGGGGACAGAACCACAATGTACCTTTTGCTGTGTTCTTGCTGCTCAACAGGGCTGAGTCAGCTATATGGTACTTTGTAGGCTTCTGTGACAGAGTTTGAGAGTCAGCTGTGGGTATCAGGTGGCAGGAGGGTTCAGCGAGGTAAGCTTGACGAATGGCTGCAGGCTGGCCTACACTGCGACTCTGAGTCAGGAATCATGGTCCCATTGCTGATCTGTGGTTCTGAAGCACTGGTCGAGATGTCTCGGGTTTCATTCAGCCACTGCGGCTTGACAACAGTCAGCATTGCAGTTGGTTGTGGATCAGTTGCTTGTTGTCGCACTTCTCCCAGCTTTGTGTCATCCTTTAAGGTGGATGGCCCACAGCTGTGGAGTGTGTTGTAGGCAGCTGCCTAGTGCTTTGCTTCAGGTAGAGAGACCTTCTGGCACTTCCTGTCCAGGGAGCTTGCTTTGGAACCTAGCAGGGCACGTTGTGTGCTGGCCGGGTACCGGTTCTGAAGTGACTGGAGGGTCCTCTGAGTTCTTTTCTCCCTCTGTTCCCTGGGAGAAATTTAGTGAGGGATCTTGTTTCCCTCTTTGGATAGCCTGGCCTTCCTTGACTGGCGGAAGATGTAAGGCAGACTGTACCTTCAGCCAGGATCCAAGGTTGAGTTCTTCTTTCTTCCTCTGAAGTTTTCAGATGATCTGCTTAAAGAGGTGCCACTGCCCTCTTTTAAAGCCATGTGGGCCACAGTGATTGGTGTATGCTAAGCCTAACTTAGTGAAGGTGTTCATGGTACGCATCAGAGCGGAGTCGACTTCAGGGTACTTTTCATACTTCTGAGACAGAGTTTGAAATGGGAGTCAGTTGTGGGTATCAGGTGGCAGGACGGTTCGGCGAGCAAAGCTTGACGAATGACTGCGCACTGGCCTACAAGGTGGCTGAGGGTCAGGAATCTTTGTCTTGGTGCTGATCAGTGGTTCTGAAGCACTGGTCGAGAGTCTTGGGTTTCATTCAGCGACTGCGGCTTGACAATGGTCAGTGTTGCAGTTGGTTGCAGATCGAGGCACTCCACTTGGTCAAAAATGTCCTTTAAGGCAGACGGAGGAAAATTCTTTTCATTTTACTTCTCTCATCTTCATGTCATCCATAAAGGCAGACTGCCCACAGCTTTGGAGTGCGTTGCAGGCAGCTGCCTATTCCTTCATTTTGGGTTCAGAGACATTCCTGCACTTCCTGTCAGGGGGCTTGCAGCAGAACCTAGCAGGGCATGCTGTGTGCTGGCCCAGTACCGGTTCTGAAGCAGCTGCAGGGTCCTCTGAGTTCTTTTCTCCCTCTGTTCCCTGGGAGAGGTTCAGGGGAGGGATCTTGCTTACCCCTTTGGATATCCTGACCTTCCTTCACTGATGGAAGATGTAAGGGAGACTGTTCCTTCAGCAAGGGTAGAAGTGTGAGTTCTTCTTTCTTACTTCTGGTGAAGTATTTAGATGATATGCTTAAAGAGGGGCCACAGCCCTCTTTTAAAGCTAAGTGGGCCACAGTGATTGGTGTAGGCTAAGCCAACCCTAGAGAACCAATTCTGGGGTCCTGCCAACAATCTTCTGTATGTGTGAGGTCATAACCAGAGTACTTTGCAACAAGAAAGGTAAATGCTGTATAGTGGTTTCAGCAGAATGCAGAGTAGCAAAGTAGTGTCACCATGTCATACAGAATGTTCTGGAGTGTTGGAATGTTTTTACTTGGTTGAGAAATCAGTTTGCTGTCAAGGATGCCAAGAAGGATGTGCTGGGGGTCTTAAGGATTGTACTTCAAGAAATAAAGTTACTATTCTTGCATAACCAAACCGAGTAAGCTGCTTTATTACAGTGGCAACAAGGATTGACCCCCACCATCTACCAGGAAAGAAGCTGGATACCTGGACTGGAGTAATTGCAGTTTTATGACTACCGACACTACGGAATTCCCTTATTCGTAATTGCTACCACGGATGGTTTGTCTGCTGGAGTATCATACTGGAGCTGACTACGTGTTGATCAGCCATCCGTGAACGAAGGAGGGAGCACAGGATTGTCTTGTTGGTGGAGACTACTGCGTATAATTTGACTGTTGGATTGTCTGCGGAAACACAAAACTGATAATGTAACCATGCGCAGCCATCTGTGAATGAGGTAGTGAGCACTACGTTTGTGGACGGCAAATGAGAATCTGCTCAGGCCAGGGGACAGGTTAAGATAAGCACTGGGAGCACTGCAGCGTTTGAATATGGAAGCGTGTAGTACTTCCAAGCGTACAGAGCAGCAACCGTACGTTTGCTTTCGGAAAGTTGTTCGTCACCTAGCAACAGAAAACAACACAGCAAAGCGAACGTTCCGGCTGATTGTGTCCACTGGGTGGGAATTCGCTGACACTGAAGATACCAGGCAATGAACATATCTGTGGAGGTGTAGGGCAGAACCCTGAGTGAAAAGGAGGAGCAGCATCATACACCCTTGCAATCACGTTTCCTTAAGGATTAGTGCTTATTGTGCTGCTAGGCAATGGCACAGTAAAGCCACAGTGAAATCACATAGTCGCAGTTGATTCCCTGGAGGGACAGCAGTGAGAGTCATATGATTGGCATCGCAACGCTGCTGTACAACGACAAAACGAAGTCTGTCAGAACAAGGTCGTGAGGGGGTAATGTCTCGCCAAACCACTGATATTTGAAGTTAGTCTTTAACTGGAACTTCATACAACAAACTTGTATATTTACACGCTCGACACGTGTCGTGTAAGAAGTTGGGAGCGATGCATAATTGCATGATTTAAACACCGTTAGACAAAACAAATTGTATTCAACACGTGTGCCTAGGGCCCACGGGAAGGGCACACGTGTGCATCATCTGTTTGAAAGATTGTGTTGTGACTGGGGCAACCAATTTGGTCACAAGATTAGCCAATTATACCAACTTTAAAGTATAATTGATTTGGTGAGTGTTTATGACAAAGAATAGTGTATGCAAATGGCTGTGGCAGGAGTATCGGGCCACCTGTATTTTTGGCAAGTCCAGGCCCTGTAAAAATCAAGTGGGCAGTATGGAAGAAAGGGCTTCTTCATTACATAAAGGCTGCCTGCAGTAATTCAATTTTGGCTGAAAGGAGAGTTTCCTTATTGATGTACTTTTTAGGGTTTGAGGGGCAGCGGATCTATGAGACTCTACCAGACATCACTGAAATGGATCTGGAGAGCAGAACGAACAACTTTGATATGGAGCTTCTAAAATTAGAAATAAAAATTAGTACTGTGTTGGAAAGATACCATTTTGGGACAAGACAACAATGGGAAGGGGAGTCAGTTGAAGAGTATGTGACTGCATTGCATCAGTTGGCTGTTAAATGCAAATTTGGGGGAAAATTGGACAAGCATATAAGAGATCAGTTTATGATATATGGATCTGATGACACGATTAGAGAAGAGATATGGTTAAAGGATGATACGGATCTTGATGAGGTATTATTGGTAGCCAAGAGGGTAGAACACACGATGGCCTGCGTTGCCAAACTTGTTAGAAAGGATAACTAAGTAATGTCTACTGACATTTTGCAGGTGAGTGATGGTAATAAAGATGCAAGGAGAGTAAAGAAGAAAAGTGGGAAGATGTATAATCAAAGTGGGTTTTGATAACATGGAGGGGAAAGTTGAAAGCATGAAAACGTTCATGAGCGAGGAGAGATTGTGTTTTAGGTGTGGGAGTGTGGCACATTTTGCTGGATCACCAGCGTGTCCAGGGAGAAAGGTAATATGTAACAAATGTAAACGATGGGGACACTTTGCCAGCTGCTGCAAAAACGACTCCAATCCTAGGGGAAAAAAAGTGTTATGTGTGTCGGATGAGCTGCGCCAGTCGTCGGGGGACAAAGTTGAGGAACATGTTGAAATAGTTACAGTAAACACCATAGAGGGTAGTGAAGAAGACACTTGTGATAGCCCATATCCAGACATATGGGTGAGTGATAAGAAAGTGTACGTTACGGCTGATTCTGGTGCTAAGTTATCCTTAATGTCCTGTGAAATTCATGAAAAGGTCATGGGTGGGGATGTGAGAAATCTGTTGCCTTCGGACAAAAGGCCAGGTGGATATAACCTGGGAAAAATAGATGTTATAGGATAGTTCATGGCCAGGTTGAAATTTAAAGAGAGAAAGACCCAAGGGAAGGTGTATGTTACTAGAAGTAGGGAAACGCTGCTTGGTTGGAGAGAACAAAAGGGTTTACATATAAGATTGGATCCCAATATGGTGGAACAAGAGCTACATGTGCCACATGTCAGTGATGAGCTGGAAATAGTCCGGGAGAATCTCAAGGTATTTTCTAAGAGGATTGGATGTGTGAGAGGTATGATTCACAAGATAGTCCTGAAGGAAGGGAGTAAGCCAGTTGTGGCAAAGTTGCATACTGTGTCCATGGTACTGAGAGATGGAGTGAGAGAGGAACTTCAGAAGTTGAATGAAGTGGAAACAACAAGCGAGGAGCATGGAATGGGTTTCTCCAATTGTGATAGTTAAAAAATCCACTGGGGATTTAAGACTGTGCATCGATTTAAGAGCATTAAATAGATGTGTTGTTGTAGAAAGACATCCTTTGCCCAATATGTCTGAGACGTTGGCTACGGTGGGGAAGGCAATTTTCTTCCAAATTAGATACATCATTGGCATAAGAAATTAACGCATTTGTGACTCACAAAGGTATATTTCAATACTGTAGAATGCCATTTGGGTTGGTATCAGCCTCCTCAGTATTCCAAAAACTGATGGACAGGTTATTGAAAGGTCTTCCTGGAGTATGTTGCTTTCAGGATGACATACTGATATGTGGTGATAGTCAAGAAAGTCATGACATTAATCTATGGAGAGTGGTAAGGATTTTGAGTGAGAAGGGAGTGACTCTGAGGGTAGAAAAATGTAACTTCAGAAAAGAAACGGTGGAGTATCTAGGTCAAGAAATTTCAGGAGAAGGTTTGAAGCCAAAAAGAGATATGGTGGATGGAATTAAGAGAGTAAAGTCTCCAAGAGGGAAAGCAGAATTGAGATCATTCCTTGGTATGGTGGAGTTCTACCAAAAGTTTGTTGGTGGGTTTGCTGATAAGGTGGTGAAGATGAGAAGTCTATTGAGGAAAGGCGTACAGTTTGTTTGGAATGCGGAGTGCGAAGAAGAGTTCCAAAAGATAAAAGGAGAGATAGATATGGCCAAACCCCTTGCGATATTTGACACCAAGAAGAAAGGCATAATATCTGTGGATGCCAGCGATTACGGTATTGGTGCTGTATTATCACAAGTAGGAGAAGAGAATGAGGAGTTGATGGTCACTCATGCCTCCAGAATTTTAAGGGGGTCTGAAAAGAATTACTCAGTATTGGAGAAAGAGGCCCTAGCCTGCCACTGGACAGTAGAGAAATTTAAGAACTTTGTCTGGGGAGCTGAATTTGTGATTAGGAGCGATCATAAGCCCCTGAAGGATATATATGAGAGTAAGGGGTTGGAAAAGGTGTCAAGAAGAGTTGCATACTGGGTTGCGAGAATGCAGGGACATACGTTTTGGATGGAGGTAATGGCTGGGAGAGAGCATTTTTTGCCAGATCATGTTTCCAGAGAAGATGAGAGTTTCATGAGGACAATACAGTTTGTATGTGATGGATGGCCAGAGAAGAGATTGTTACTTGGAGAAGAAAGAGCTTTGTGGGAGGCGCGGATGGAATTAAGAGTTGAGGGTGATCTTTTATATAAGTATGATAGGGCAGTGGTGCCAAGGATTATGAGGAGGAGGCTGGGGGAAGTGGCACATGAGGGACACATTGGTTTATCGAAGGCTAAAGGAGTGCTAAGAATTGATTATTGGTGGCCTGGTTTCGATAGAGATGTAGAGAGGATGATTGGAGGATGTATTGAATGTGAGGTATCGGGTAAAAAAGCTATGACGAAAGAACAGCCCATGGTGAAGGTGAAGGACCCGGACAGAGTGTGGAGTGAGTGGGATTCGATATTTTGGGCCCGGTGGATATGAGGAGAGGACGGGGATGTTTTATGTTGGTGTTGGTGGATCTATTCTCTAGATGGACAGAATTTAAGATAGCGACTGATTTCACATCCCAGAGTGTGGTCAGTGTTCTGGAAAGAGTATTTGAGAGAGAAGGATTTCCAGATTTGATCTTGAGAGATAATATAAAACAATTTGTGGGTGGAATAATTTAGGAATATTTGAGGATAAAGCATAAGAGAACTGCCTTATACCACCCACAACCCAATGGTATGGTCTAGAGAGTGAACAGAACCATAATGGATGCAGTGTGAATGGCAAATGCGTGTGGGAGGGATAGGACAGCAGCAGTTAGGGACAGGTTATGTGCATTATGCCTGGTCCCTCATGCTAGTACTGGAGTAAGTCTTTTTGAATTTATGAGAGGAAGGAAGCCGAGTGGCTCCTCCATGGCTGGGAAGAGTTTGAAAATCAGATTGTGTGGTAAGGAATGTGAAGTCTAGAATTGATGCTAAAAAAGGAGAGTATGTGAAAAAGGTCAATGAAAAGTCTGGAAGGAGAGAAGTGAAGGTGAAGGTGGGAGACTGTGTCAGAATAAAAAAGGGAGTTGTGGGTAGGAAAGGAGAACTGTTGTATGGTGAACTGGTGCAAGTCAGGCAAGTGTTGAGAGGAGCTGTGAGAGTGGACTGAGGTCAAGTATGGATTTTGAGAAGGATGGCAGTGGTAAAGCCCATGTGGAGGTGAGAGGGCTATGCGGAATAAGCCACTTCGGCACAGGTTTTAGTAGAACAACCAGTGTGTGTGTATCAAATGTTTTGTTATTACTGTCATAAAATCATACATATCCGTTTTGTTGCTAAATTGTAAATTGATCCTTTGTGACATGTATTATCATCCTGGAGAGATATACATAGTTATCATTGTATATAGTTGTGGGTGGGTGTGGTGCAGAATAATCTTTTGTATATAGTTGTTTGGAATTCATCACCAAAGGAAGGAGATGTGTTGTATAGTGGTTTCAGCAGAATGCAGAGTAGCAGAGCAGAATATTCACTATCACCATGTCATACAGAATGTTCTGGAGTGATGGAATGTTTTTACTTGGTTGTAAAATCAGTTTGTAGTCAAGGATGCCAAGAAGGATGTGTTGGGGGTCTTAAGGATTGTACTTGAGGGAATAAAGATACTATTCTTGCATAACCAAACCGAGTAAGCGGCTTTATTACAGTGAAGGGCTGAAAACAGGGACAAGGTGTGTCCCAGAACCAATATGGCAGAAAGCTCCTCAACAGAAAGAGCTCTGGGCTCACTCCCTTGCAATACTAAGTCACACCCAACCACCTGTCTGTTGTGTTAAAAGAGTCACTCTGGCTAATGGCCCTCTCTGTGTGGTTCCTGCTAAAGCGTCAAGTCTCACTTGAAGATGCTGACAGACCAGACTCTCTGGCTCCTGCTAACCACATTCTCCTACCTTATGAATTTACAGGTTTACATAGTTACATATACAAGCATGTTGGGTTTCTTGTCTCCTTTGTTATTCTCTGCAGCCTGACGCTGCATGGGCATGTTTGAAGTAGCCCCTGTGATATGATAATCACTGCCACCAGCTGCAGGGGCTAACAAAAGAACAGTGCAGTTTGTGGAGCCTTTGTCAGTTTATCAGGCATACCATGGTAGGGGGAAGGTTGGTCCTCCCCCTTCCTTTAGATGACATTGCACCCTCCACAGCTGCCACATTCCATTGAAATATGACGGGGGCGGACTGTGCCTGTAGGTGATGTCCAGCTGGGAGTACACAGGTCTATGGTGGTCATTACGACCCTGGCGGTAGGGGGGTAACGGGGCCACTAGAGCTGCCGGCCCTGTTAACCCCCTACCGCCGCATTATGAGGTCTCCTCGCGGGACCCGCTAAGGACGCTTGGTAAAACCAGGCGTCTTTAGCGGGTCCCACGAGCAGACCAGGATGCAAACAATGGGCCCGTCATTAACGGGCCCGTTGTTTGCATCCTCCCCATTCCCATTGAGCCCTATGGGGTTAAAATGGGAATGGGGATGTACCGGGTCCGTGTTCCCTGAATGGGGAAATACCGGGCCCTACAAGGTCAGAATGGGCCGGTATTTCCCCATTCAGGGAACCCGGACCCGGTACCCGGTACCTGGTACCCGGTATGGGGTAGCCATGTCGCAAATAGCAGCATGGCTACCTCCATGGTCGTAATGAGGCCCTATGTGTTTGTTGTGGTGTGAGCATAGGAAAATGTGTGTAGATTAGCTCCATACATTTTCCTGAGGTTGGTCTACCATCATCCATTTAAACAAAAATTTCAAAACGGCCCAAGCAAGCCCACGCCCACCATGTGGATGGGTAAATTCCTCTCAGTACATCACCTAAACACAGCAATGGGACTCAGGTCCTTTAGCTGCACTGTTTTTGGTGGCAACATAATTACTGCCATTTTTACTGCACTGCAGAATTCTGAGTTTGACCTTCAAGTGGGTGATTTATCTCCAGCATCATTCTAGTCCACTACCTTAAGGCAAAAATATATATCAGAATTACCGAGGAACAGTAACTGCTCACTGCAATTGCAGCACAATCACCATGGAGTCCTATGTACTCCAAAAAGGGGGATTTGCACAGCCTTCTGTAGTGTCCTGTTTCTATGACCATGCACTGACTCATGAGTCAGGACAGGAAGGAGGCCGGTAGCAGATGAGGAGGCAGCAGTAAAACGTAAAGAAGGAATAAATTAAGACATAATAATGCCACCTGTTGTCCCATGTAATTATTCCTATCATGGGATACCGTTGTTACCAACTGGAATAGCACACATTCAAACACTCGTAATCCAAAGGTAAGCTTGTGTGGTATTAACGATAAACAAATTTGCCAGTAATGCATTGGGTTTTACTGCCAAACTCGTAATGACGCCCAATGTGTCCAAACAGTAACTCAGCAATAAGCCCAGAGCCACGGATCCATTACCGAGTCGGGTAATGCCACGGGGGCCCATAGTTACAGGCTTGAGCGAAGTGAGGGCCTTAACAAAGGCCCTGGGGTATTACCTGACTCAGTAATGGCCCCGCGGCGAGGGGTTTATTGCTATTAGTACCCCAGCCCGCAAGACCAGGGTACTAATAGCATTCTTTTTCTGTTCCGAAACGCTGCAGGGGAAGGGAAAATGGAGTCAGTTTTCCCTTTCCATGGTGGCAATCGGGAGCAGACGCGCTGGGGAAAGAAGGGTTACCAGCACATTCACTCTCAAAAACAGAAGAAAAAGAAGGTAAGTGGCGTTGGGAGGGCAGGGAGGGGATTGTTTGTGGGCTTGGGGGTGGCTGTGTGGAAACCACATATCTGAATCCCCGGTGGGGAAGGATGGCAGCCCTGCAAAGGCGCGGAGCAGGGATGACCTTGTTCTAAGTCTCCTAATTGGCTGAAGGGCTGCCACCCCCCTGCCGGGGATGTGAATGAAGCTACATCTTCGAGGGATTCTGTGCGGGGTATGGACTGGGCGAGGGCCAGTCAGATTGTTTGTAACATTCTGATTGACCCTCACGGGTACTAATTATTGATAATAAAATGGCTGTGATGAAATGACTTCAGCTCTGTGAGTAGTGGCTCTGCATTAAGGGTTTGAAGCCTGGTTCTTTTGACATGTTGACATTGCTTTACTGCATTGTATTCAGAGTGTTTTGTGCTAAAGGAATTAGAGGAGACCGGAAGAAAAGAGCAGTATAGGGAAAACCCAGAAGGCACAACTTTCCTACAAATATGCTAGGCTCCCTCTGTCTACACTAACTCCCTTGTCTATAGAATGAAAGACCCCTTTAATAGGCAACACTCTGGTGTGAGGCTAGTCACACCGGTAAATTATGTAAATGATGTGCGATTTGATTTCTATTATTCAGGACAGCTCCTGCTGAAGTGCTGTTTTGCTGGAGAGAGGTGTTACCTGGCTTCACAAAGAATCAAAGAATCAAAAGAGAGGCAGCGCCCTCTGTATCTTGTCCTGCTGGGTGCAGCAAGACTACCAGGTTAGGAAGAATACACACAGCCTGTTCAGTGCTGGGTCTGGGTTCACAAAGTTGACATTAGAAGGCCTCCAATTTGATGTGGCTTTAATAATTATGAGATTCTAGCCACCATACCTTAAACCCCGGTCTGGCTTATATTTAACATTTCCAACTGCCACCAGGATAGTAATTCTCATAGTTATGTGATTTAGGAACAGAGGTACATATTCTAAATGCAGACCCTGCACTGAAGTGACTTGGCTGTCACTGCAGCTGTCAAAAGAGCACCTGTGACCCCTGTACCTGCTAATTGCCAATAAAGGTACTTAAGACCTGGATAATGATTCAGCAGGGTACAAGAGTATATTATGCTTTTGGCATGTAGTTGCCTGAAAGGGTGTTTTGGCTAGCAGACATACTTAACCAAATCATTTTATTGTTAATAACATTTTTTTAAAAGCCAGGGTTTCTATACATTTGCCAGATGCAAATCTTTCGCACGCCCCCAACCAAAAAGATTGAAATACACCCGTCTAAGGGTCTAGCTAATCCTCCTGGGGAAAATGCATACTGAGGCCATCTGCTTAGAAGTGCTGCAACTGAGTCTTGCATTGAATGTCCATGTGCAATCCCTGTAGGGATAGGGCCCAACACAACTTGGGATTCGCTCCACCTCAGAAGTGTGTGGTTAGTTTGGATGTTGAAATGAGACCCAACAATGTAGATTTCAGCTAAAATGTCACTCAAACTCCTGCAAAGGCCTCCTTTTCAATTGTGGCCCAGTTGAGCTCTAACTTGAACAAACACTTTCTCAGGTATGCACACATTTGTTCTACTTCTTCAGAGTTCAGTTGCGCTAGCACTACATCAATTTCAAATTCAATTTTTCTGAAAAATGAATTCCTGCCCATAGTCTGAGATCCTTAGAACGGGGGCCTTGCACAAGCCATCCTTCAAGCTTCTGAAGGATGTCTGTGTCATGATGCCTACCCCCGGAGCATCAGGCCAGGCCCAGCACCCCCGGAAGCAGGCATCATGCCCTCGGGTAAAAGCCCAGCGGCCCCTTATAGGGACTCTTTGGACTCATGTTGGACATCAGTCCTGGCGCCATGGGCGCCAGGCTCATAAAGGGAGGTGTTTTGTGCACTTACCTGATGCAGACCATGCTGCATGCTTCAGGCCTCCCTGAGACCTGAAAGGGACTATTTTTTTCATAGGGACTATTTTTTCACTCGGGCATGGCCAGGGAAGGATACATACCTAGTTGGGGAAGGATACATACCTGGGACTTCTTTGGAGGCTATTTAAGCCACGCCCAGACAGCAGCTCATGCTTCGCGTTGTTCTGCTTCCTGCAGCTTAACGCTCACTGTGTCTGCTCCTGCTCCTGGACTACAGCCATGCCCGTCTTGAACCTGGAAGACCTGCAAGGAAGGAAGAGAAGAGAAAGGTGAAAACCAAGGATTATTTCAAGCTTCTTACCTGCATCCGGAATCTTCGCGCCAGCATCCCTGAAGGAAGACTTCAATTTAAAAGCATCGTGTTGCTCGCTGCAGCGCCACACTTCACTCACCTGTCCTGTCCTCGAGACATCTCCCGGCTCCATCGCGGCTGCCAGCATCGGACGCCACATCTCTGCACCTAGGGGAGAGAGGAAGAAACAAAAGGTGAGCAGAAGGACACACAGAAGGAAAGCCTGATTAACAGCCATAATACTTACCGGCTTTTCTTCCACATTTCGGGTCGGCGCCGCCCCGTTGGCAGGTACCGTACCCCGGCCCCTATGGGGAAAGGACTAGAGACATTTCAGAGGAATGATAAGGACATCTAGAGGGATCACCCTCATTACTACTCACCTCGGCAGGTTAACCCCTCGACGCATCGCCTTCATTCTGCACCTGAAATAAAGGACAGATCACAGGTGAGAAAGACAGCATAAAGGGGGCCTCACTTGAACTTTGAACTTTCATACTTACGGCGCATCGCTCAGGAAAGTCAAGTGGATTTTGCCAGCGACATTCTGAAAACCAGTGAAGTAACTGGACGAACGCGCGCCCCTGCACCAGAAGCAGGATGGAGAGTTCAACCTCCCAAACCATAAGGTGAGCTTAAACCGGGTTTGGAGGAATATAGAGGAACGGAGGGGGGAAGGGGGGAGCTAGCACACCATTCTGCAGACTGTTAATCCCCTTTCTCATCTGCAGAAGGATATTCCTACGGGCCAAGGAAGCACGATTTGGAGGTCCTGTCCAATCGGTGTTCCGGGTCCTGCGCATCACCCTAGAAGAGGCCGCAGTAATCCAGACTAGATCAGCGCCCCCGTGGGAACCAGGTGAGCGTTACAGTCTGACAGGCAAGGTGCCAGGTAAACGTCTTTGGCAACTTTTTTCATGTGTAGTCGTTAAGGGTAAGGGGAATTGTCCCATTTCCCTTAATGAAAGGACTGTAATAACTCTTCATTTCCAGGATTACTCTCACTTGAGACTTGATAGTGGGCATGGTCAAATCCATCTGTGCCTAGACTTTGACCTAGAGAGGCTGTTTCTTATTGTTATCCACTTGGGTTTAAGTTTAAGTCAAACAAAGTTCCCTGTTTTGTCTAGCACTTGGATGCCTTGATAGTGAGGCCAGTCCTCTGCATGGCTTGAAGCACCTGTTTAACATGGGGTAGGTGGTCTTCCCAGGTATGACTGAATACTGAAATGTCATCTATGTGTCACGACCCTCACCCAAAACCCCCTCTGGCAAACCCATTGGCCAGGTGGAGTCAGGACTCGGGCCTCTAGAGCCTGGCATCCTCTTCAAAAGCCCTCATGGGGCCAGTCCATACACCATGAACAACAATGTGCTTGGGAACTACTTTATTGTATTGTCAGCCAACATGGAGGCATCCACATAGCTTGGTTCCTAAGAACCAAGCTATGCGGACTAGTGTTTTGGGTGTGGCAGGCCTGGAACTACTTTCCCTGGTGCTACTTTACCTGGGTTATATAAACCACACCTTGACTGCAGAACATGCTTTGTGTTACTTTGCAGCTTGCAGCGTGACGCTCACCGTGTCCAACTATTCCCTCGAACCTCGGTGAAGCAGAACCTGCAAGGAGAAAAAAGGAACATCATTAGCAGCAGCATCTTACCTGCAGTCTTCATCTTTAACACGCAGCTACTGAGAACAGCTTCCTCGAATCTGCACGCCTCCTGGAATGAACGACCTGAAAGAGGAAGATAGAGGCAACATTAAAGAAAGCTGTAGAGACATTTCCAAATTATGAACTGCTCAAAGGCTTACCTGGCTGGTCGCTTCTCGGCTGGCACCACTCCGGACATTCCACTCGCGCTCAAGAACACTGCGACCTACAAGGAAGGAAAACACAGGTTAGCAAAGGCAAGACTTCGCAGCGCTGCGCATGGTGCTTACTTAGCACATCATAGCACTCTTAATGCGTCATCATTTACTAGCGGGGCTCAACCAAGCCAGTTCGCCGCGCTGAAGCTCCACATACCTAAGGGAGAAAAAAGAGACATTTTAAACGAAGAAAGGCATGCAGGATAGCAACAAAACTAAAGAACAGCAATAAGACCTACCTGAACAATCTGAAACGGGCAGGCGTCAGTGAAGTAACTGGACCGCACTCGCCCATGAAAGACAACGCGCCCCTGCAAAGAAGGCAGGATGGAGAGCATGCCTAATTCTACCACAAGGTGAGGAGAGGGCACCAGAGGGACTGAAAACATACGGGGGTGGAGGGAGGATACTTACCCCAGTCGGTCAGTCTTGAACACAGTCCTCCTGTATTTTCAGGCAGAACCTTCCCCGCCGACCACATCAGGGCAAAGCTGAGAAGCATACCAGCGAGTAACCCAGCTGGGTGGCGTCCCTGTGGATACCAGGTGAGCGTAACACTATGAAGGCAACCCTGAAGCCCGCCAGTCCTGCTAGTACATGGTTATCCATCCTCTGAAAGGTGGCAGGTGCATTCTTAAACCCAAAGGGCATAAAAGTGAACTGATAGTGTCCTTCTGGAGTGGAAAATGCTAACCTCTCCTTGGCTTGATCAGTTAGTCCAACCTGCCAGCACACTGCCATGAGGTGAAAGGTATTCATGAACGTGGCACTGCCCAATCTATCAAATAGTTCATCCGCCCTATGTATGTGGTGTGCATCTGTCTTGGTGACAGAATAGAGCCCTCTGAGGTCCACACACAAGCAGACTTCAGTTTTCCCTCTACCGGACCTTTCATGGACCTGTACTACTGGGCTAGAACAGGACGAGTGGGATGGCTCAATAACACCCAAGTCCATCATCTTGGAGACTTCCCCTTGATGGTGTCTTTGACCTTTTCAGACATTCAGTGAATCCTACACTTCACCAGTGTCGATATCATGGAGGCGCCAATCGATCTTTACTGCAGTCAGTGCGAAAATACCTGCGCCTATTCCTATTAGCTGCTGGCAGCCTTGCAATTTCTGCTTCGTAAGATCTGGGGAGATCTGGATTCACTCTATAGACACATCAGTGGACTCTGTGTTGTCGTGGACAAATGGCCACTGAATATTCAAGTGGATTGGTGAGCAATTTATTAGTAAAAAGCTAACAGGACAAACCAAACCAATGAGAGTACAAGACTTTGGCGCAAGTGAGAACCTTCTTCCCTCCAAGCATTGTTCTCTAATACCCAAAGGAACACATGCATTTTAATGGAAGGGGAGGTCCAGACACAGCAGGGAATCATACTGACACAATGGTACAAACAGGGAACAAAGCCCACTATAAAGGTCCTTGATAACAGATGCGTTCTTACATATTAAATAGTGTTATCAGGGAGGACAGCATAACGTGATAAATTTCGTGAAGCTGGAGATACTCCTCAAAGAGTTATACACAGTCTGAGGCAGACAGGTACACTTACAGTATGATGACATTCATCTACTAAAGCCACTTCTCCTAAGAAAGTGAGAGCCCAAAACACACATATAACAAAAGGAATACATGTCAAAATCGAGGGATGTGGAGGTGAGCATAGCTATAGAACAGGCAAAGAGTCTTCATTTGCAAAGACATGCACCATAAAGCCTCACCTCGCACAGCCAAGACAAAGTTGTTTAAACATGGCAGTTTGCAGTACCTACTCAATATTATGATACAGCAGTATGCTAAGGGAGTAAATAACATTTTCAATTCCAAACTTTCCAACACAGTGCACAACAAGTCTAGGAGGGGATCTGTCTCCCCAGTCTCATCTAGAAAGATACTGAGAGCACACCAAATTCTAGAGGATTCTTTCAAAACTTCCCAATAACTTAGTAAATACTTGGGTGCAGGGGGGTCAACAAATCCTGACACGTGGATTAGATCACATAAGTAAAAGAGAAGTTGTCTCCAAAACTGTTGGAGACTCCCGCCCCCTGCACCACCTTCAACTGCGTGGACAGCCAATTGTGTAAATAAATGATGTATTTATGACACAAATCAAAGACATTTTTTAACTCCATAAGCAAAGAATGATTAATAGATTCATCATAGTCTACATTTTTATAAAAGGGGTTATCTACAACATTAATCAACTAAGTAAATTAGCAATAATATACTATAGATAAAGAGAAATTGTTTAAAAGTATGATCCACTTGTGCAACACTCATAATTACTAATAACAGTCATATGAAGAGATAAACCTTCATGATACTTCCATAGATGCAAACACTTCATATTGATTATGAACATAATCCCCATGACCAGAAGGGCATTGGTTACTAAACGATAATGAGACCAAAAGTAGACAATGGTAAAGAAAAATGCTAGATGTACCTGGAAACTGATATTAGACCAATTTACTGTGTAAACAAAATTATGATAAACGTAATTTGAAAAAAAGAAGGCAGAAAGAGATCCTTCGCCCTGTGAGAAAATAAAATATGAGAATAAATGTTGTAAAGTCCCACTGTGAGTATAATAATACACCTAATGATACCTGACTTAGTTCCAACAGAGCAAACCAATGATAACGGCTTCAAACCTGAAGAAAAAAACAGGAAAAAAATAACCATGCAACCAAACTCATGCTCGAGCGATTAGTCCAAGTGAAGTAGGAGCATAAAGCTCAATTGACAAAGAGGCTGTTACCAAATATCAAGAAAGTGTAGGAATGAACCCAAACAGACGTTATCTGAAAAAGTAAGGCAGAAAGAGAACCGTCACCCAAGAGAAAAGAAATTACAAAAATAAACATTGTAAAGCTCCACTATGAGTGTATTAATATGCCTAAAGGTACTCGAGTGAGTTCTGACAGAGTGTCAAGCAGTTCCCCGCTTCTCACCTGAGTTCGATCTTTGCTGGATTTCTTGGTCGATGCCTTCTTGCGGACAGATCAGATCTTGAATAAGGCTGCATGAGTCTCTTCCGACTCCGGAGTTCCGGAATGCAAAGATCCAGGAATCCGGGATATTTACAGAGTGCGCTACTCAGCACACGAGTCCAGGAATCAAGAAAGGAAGGAAAGGGACTAGGAATGGGGTTGACTGGGAAGGAACCAAGGAAAACAATACCGCGAGCTACGGAGCACACATCTGGTAGCTACTTCGCAATAGCATTGAGATGCTCGGAGCTGCGGGAGGCGTGGTCTATTAATAGAACACGCTACGTCCAACGTGTAGAGCGAGGAAGGTGTTTCACAGTGGATGGCCATGTTGGGAGTATGAGGGAGTGTAGGCCCCGTTGAGACAAGGACCAGGAAGTCCAAAAGGGGCGTGTTCTGTAGGTCATGACAGAATGCCTCCTCCGAAGACCTGTTCCTCCGGGTTTGCCCGGGTGTATAAGGTGAAATCTTCTGAAGAGTCGAGGGTCCTTGAGATTAGTAAGTGGTTCTCAGGTTCTTTCACTAGGAGGATATCCTTTCCATTCAACCAGGTATTGAAGCTGACCCCGTTTATACCTGGATTCACATATTCGGGATACTTCATATTCCAATTGGTTGTCGACCAGCAGAGGAGGAGGTCGGCAGGATTTCCAGGAGGATTGGGTGTAGGGTTTTAATAAGGATGTGTGAAATACTGGATGAATTTTCTTCCAGGAGTCTGGTAGTCTGATCCGGTATGAAACTGGATTGATAATTTCCTTGATGGGAAATGGACCATAGTACCAAGGGGCCAACTTGTTTGGCTGTAGATGGGGTAGTAATTTCGAAGACAACCAAACTTGATCACCAATTGCATAAGAAGCGCCTGGTCTTCTTTTGGAATCCGCATACCTCTGAGTCTGTGTTCTGGCCTTCTCTAAGTTTTCTTTGGCTTCCTGGTGTACGTTGATGAGTGTTTCTATCCAGGAGTCGACAGTAGGTACTGGTGTAGGATGAGGTAGAACAGAGGGTAGAAGCGATGGATGGAAACCTTGGCTTCAATAAAAGGGACTGGTCTTAAGTGCTGAATGATCAGAATTGTTGTAGGCGAATTCAGCCACGGGTATCAGGAGCGACCAGTCATCCTGAACCTTGGTGGCGAAACATCAAAGATACTGCTCCAGGGTCTGATTAGTACGTTCTATAGCCCCGTTGGTTTGGGTATGATAACCAGATGAGAGGGCGCGTTGGATTCCCAAAATGCGACAGAGATGTTTCCAGAATTGAGAGACGTATTGAGGTCCTCGATCAGATATAATCTTGGAAGGAAGTCCATGCAAATGGAATATGTGTTCCAGGAAGACTCCAGCAAGCTCAGACGAGGATGGTAGCTTACACAGGGTTGTAAAATGAGCCATATGAGTGAACAAGTCTATGATAACCATGATGGTCGTGTATCCTCGGGAAGGTGGTAATTCCATAATGAAGTCTGTAGCAATGAATTCCCATGGCCTGGTTGGCAGTGTAGGTTGCAGTAGAAGACCCGCCGGTCTCTTGTTATCATGTTTATTTTGACTACAGATAGTACAAGCTTTGATGTACTGCTGTACGTTGGTTTTCATTCCAGGCCACCAAAACTGTCTTTCTATGAGACGAAGGGTGTTGGTTATTCCACGATGTCCGGAGTGAAGGGTATCATGACAGAGGTCTATTATTCTTTGTTGTAATTTCTGTGTAGGAATGACCAGTGCATTGTCCTTGAATAAATATCCTTCCCTAACTGTTAGGTTCCATTGATTCCTCCTTGAAATATCCTTCCAGAGATCAGAAGATTGGGTTTGCACTCGAATTTCTTCCAGGAGATTGACTGCTTGAGCTACAAAAATCGTGTGGGGAAACATCTTAGGATAGGCCCTATCTTCAGTAGCTACATAGTCAGGAAGTCGAGATAAGGCGTCAGCAATCAGGTTTTGTGATCCGGGAACATGAGTGATGTGGAATTGGTACTGGGCAAAGAAGTAGGCCCAACGCTCCTGACGACTGTTCCTACACTCCAATGATTGTAGAATTTGAAGATTCTGATTGGTCCGTGCGGACTTGAACTGGATATCGAGCACCCAGAAGTAGATATTGCCATTCAGTGAAGGCTTGGCAGATGGCTAACAGTTTCTTTTCCATGACGGAGTAATGTGTCTCACTGGGAGTCAGGGTTCGTGAAAGGTAAGCAATGAGGTGTTCCAGTTTATCCTCAAGTTCCTGCTTCAAGACTGCGCCTATGGCGTAGTTAGAGGCATCCGTTTCCACTAGGAATGGTCGATTTATGTCAGGTTGGGCCAAGATGGGGGCTTGCGTGAACTCTGTCTTTAAATGTTGGAATGCTTTATCTTGCGGTGTAGACCAGATAAAGGGGGCGTCTTTCTTCAAGAGAGCAACGATCGGCTGAACGATCTCAGAAAAGGTAGATATGAACTTCCGGTAGAAGTTGGCAAGCCCCAGGAAGGATTGGACTTGTTTTACAGACGTGGGAGCGGGCCATGCCAGTATGGCCTTTACCTTTGAAGGGTCCATACCAATTCCTTCTGGGCTAAGGATGAATCCTAGGTAGTGAACAGGAGTAACGTGAAACAAGCATTTTTTGGGTTTGGCTAAAAGTTTGTGTTCACGGAGTCATTGTAATACTGCCTTTACATGTTCTTCATGCTTTAGAAGATCCTTGGAAAGGATCAATATGTCGTCCAGATAGACAATGACGAAGGGGAATAACATGTCAGAAAACACCCTATCCATAAAACGTTGAAAAACTGCGGGGGCATTAGCTACTCCAAAGGGCATGACTAGATATTCATAGTGACCAAAGGGTGTTCTAAAGGATGTTTTCCATTCGTCTCCGTCCCGGACATGGATCAAATGATAGGCACCCCGGAGATCCAACTTTGTGAATATTTCGGCACCTCTCACAGCTTTCAGGATATCCGAAATCAGGGGCATTGGGTACCAATCTTTGAGGGTGCATTGATTTAAGCCACGATAGTCGAGGCAAGGTCTGAGTTCCTTGGTGTCCTTCTTGGGAACAAAGAACAACAAAGCACCCACTGGAGATTTTGAGGGTCTTATGGTGCCATTTTCAAGGTTGGTATCCAGGTATTCTCGGAGGGCCTTTTTCTCAGGTTCGGAAAGGATGAACATTCTGCCGAAGGGAATCACTGCTGAGGGATCTGTATCTATGGCGCAGTCTTCAGGTCTTTGAGGGGGTAAGGCCTGGACTATGGCAGTTGAAAATACATTAGCATATCCCTGATAGGCCTCTGGGACTTGTATGATATTGTAAACCATGAGTGGTGTTTGCTGGTCTCTTGGTGGTTCTTTAGGGGGTGTCGAGGAGGGATCCAGGAATAGACAGTGGGACATACAAAACTCTGAGCCTAGGAATAGTGATCTTGCTGTCCAATTGATATACGGATTGTGCTTCTGTAACTGGGGCATACCCAATACCATGGGGTAATGAGCTGACTTAATGATGTCGAATGTAATCCGCTCTTGGTGATGGTTTATAGAAAGCTGGATCTCTTTTGTCTGCAGGCTTATGGGTCCTGAAGTGAGGGGTCTTCCGTCGATTGCTTCCACTGGCTGCATGGTGCTTCCTGTCTCGTATGGAATATGATGACTAACAACCCAATCTTGATCAATGAAAATTCCCATAGCTCTGCACTCTGCCAAGGCCAGAATGGGATAGGTCTTATTCTTGGAGGGCAATAGGAAGGCCTGTAGTATCACCAAATTGTTTTGTCTAGGAGAGTCCAAGTATGGAATTGATGTGGAGCAAACATCTCTCTCCCGAAGCTTTGCTCCATCTAGGTTCAGGAGCTGGCGTTTCCCAAACGCCGAGGAGGGGCTAGAGGACACTCCCGAACCAAGTGTTTGTCTGAAGCACAATACATGCACAACCCTGTATGAATCCTTCTCATCCCTTCTTGCGGGGGTATAGGTCCACGGAAGGCTCCTATCTGCATGGGTTCTGGTTCAGAGACTGAGCCTGGGTTTGTGTCCGTCTTGGTGGTACTCTCAAAAGACACTTTCGAAGGATAATCTCTGGATTTCTTCTTCTCTGCCTTCCTTTCCTGGATACAGAAATCTCTTTGCATGGCAAGGTCCATTAGTGCCTGGAATGAGTTTGGGCGAGCCTCTCTGGCCAACTCGTCCTTAATCTCCTCATTCAGTGCTCTCCTGAAAAGGGTAAAACTCGCCTCAGGGGACCAATCAGCTTCCTTGACTAATTGCTTGAATCGGGTTACGTAGGTGAGCATATCCTGGGATACTTGCTGAACGTCTAACCGGCATTCCTGGGCACTATAGACCTGCTCTGGATGGTCAAACATGGTCTTAAGGGCTTGTATGAACCCATCATAGTCATCTAGGAGAGCATTGCCGGAATTAACGAGGGGCGTAGCCAGGTTAAGGCGTTTCCTGAAAGGTGGGAAATTATGAACCCCACCTTAGCCCTGGGAGTCGAAAAGTAGTAGGGCTTAAAAGTAAAGTGGACCAAACATGAATCCAGGAATCTGCGAAGGGTTTTTGCCGACCCATCGTATTTGTCCACTATGCCGCCCAGCAACACACTTTCTTTGTGGCAGAATCACGGGATAGAACTAATTGTTTGAGAGCGGTGTTTTCCGCCTTTAGATTCTGCACCTCGGTTGATAGCTCTTGCATGCCATGCATCAGGTCCTGGACGGCCGCTTCCATGTTCATATCGAGTTCGGTCAGGTGGCGTCTCAAACTGTCAAGGAGTTCCCCCCTTCTCACCTGAGTTCGATCTTTGCTGGATTTCTTGGTCGATGCCTTCTTGCGGACGGATCGGGTCTTGAATAAGGCTGCATGAGTCTCTTCCGACTCCAGCGTCCGTTCAAAGTTCCGGGATGCAAAGATCCAGGAATCCAGGATATTTACAGAGTGCGCTACTCAGCACACGAGTCCAGGAATCAAGAAAGGAAGGAAAGGGACTAGGAATGGGGTTGGCTGGGAAAGAACCAAGGAAAACAATACTGTGAGCTACGGAGCAAACGTCTGGTCGCTAATTCGCAATAGCATTGAGATGCACGGAGCCATGGGAGGCGTGGTCTATTAATAGAACATGCTACGTCCAACGTGTAGAGCGAGGAAGGTGTTTCACAGTCGACGGCCATGTTGGGAGTACCAGGGAGTGTAAGCCCCATTGAGACAAGGACCAGGAAGTCCAAAAGGGGCGTGTTCTGTAGGTCATGACACAGAGAGAACCAATGATAACTGCTTCAACCCTGAAGAAATAAATGGGAAATCAATAACCGTGCAACCAAACTCGTGCTCGAGCAAGTAGTCCACGTGAAGTAGGAGCGAAAAGCTAGATTGACCAAGAGACTCTTATCAAATATCAAGAAACGATCAGAACGGACCCAAACAGATGTTATCTGAAAAAAATGAAGGCAGAAAGAGAGCCATCTCCAGTGAGAAAAGAAAATACAAAAATAAACATTGTAAAATCCCACTGTGAGTGCATTAATATATCTAAATGTACATAAGTAAGTCCCAACACAGAGATTCAATGATAACCAACTCGAACCTGACAAATAAACTGAGAAATAAGTAACCGTGCAACCAAACTCGCGTCTACTGCATAGTCCAAGTGAAGTAGGAGAGAAAAGCTAGATTGACCAAGAGGCTCTTACCAAATATCAAGAAAGGGTTGCAACGGACCCCAACAGATTCTGAAGCAATCGAGTCATATCACTGAAACCAGGAGGAATAGTCTCCACTTGCAAAATACAGAGGAAATACTGTGTGACCAGAGATCACGTGAGAATCACCAAAAGGTGCGCAATGAAGTCAGGCGTAGTGTTGACTTAAGAAACAGACTATAGAAAAGGAAGCCAAATAGTAACAAATAAAACATATGTACATTCTGAAGAAACAATTTGGAAAAAGAAAAATCATTCAAAAATAATAAATACAGGTACTGTAACAGTGTTTTTCAACATCATTAATCTGTATATGAACAATCCCCCCAAAAATATGAGTAATATACATCCAGTTTGTGCCAGGAATTGGTGCTGTAGCCGCATAGTTTTTTTCAAAATGTATTTTTATTGGCATTTTAAATAAAACAGCATGAACTCCCTTCCCCCATGCCCCTCGACCTCCAGCAGAAGTGGCAGGCTCATATCTTTCCACATCTCAGGTGGTCTCTGGGATATCTTTCTGTATACATGATGTCTAATATTCTCAAATTGTGTGGACACCACTGGTAGACATAGTCCCCTTTAAGATAGTTCAAGATATTTATCCAATCATGTTGGAACTTCCCACTATCTTCTTGCAAATAATATGTCATCCATTACATCACTATAAACCCCCACTGTTTGAATAACAAATCTCTTATCGTTGTCGGCCGCTCTTGTTTCCAAAATTTTGCAATCACTAGCCATGCCGCTATTACCATTAACATAAAGGCTTTACCATGTGTCCTGGTAGGAAAGCGAACTTCTGGATCGAGAAAAAAAAATGCATCTTCATTCCCTGCGGGTCAGAGTTACTTCGGGGGTTGCCATTGTTTTTATCTGTGTTTTGACCTCTTCTCAGAATACCTCCAAGACCGGGCACTCCCACCAAATATGTTTCCAATCCCCCTTCATGCCACACTCCCTCCAACACTTCTCTGAGGTTAACGGAAACATTTTGTACAATCTCTCCGGTGTGAAATGCCATTCAACCATTATTTTATACCATGCTTCTCACCTGGATCAACCACCGTTAACTTGGTGATGTTTGTCCAAAAATGTTTCCAATAGTCCACAGGGATATCCATCTCCAATGTCTTTTCCCATCTGTGCATGTATCCCCATACTTGGCCCTACTCCCCTGCCATCAGAATTGAATATAACTTTGACACCATTTGTTTATTACCAGTGTGTGGTGATACATTTCTCAAACTCTGTAAGCTCTCTCCACACGGCTGCTTTCCCTCCAGAGCTTGTTATCCAGTGTTACCATATTTGGTAATACTCCAAATTATCCTTTTCGGAAAGACCTGTATGCTGTTTGCCGTCTACAAACATGCAAATTCCGGTTCCCTGCATCATATCTCGCAGTTTAGTACACTCCACAGCCAGCCACTGCCTAAATGCTCCCTGCACAGTCTGTGGCTGGAATTGCAGGTTCCCAAATATCGGGGTAAAAGGGGCAGGACGCATAGATAAGCATCATACACTAACTCCAGCACCTGACTAATTTGGGTGTTCTGGGGCCTTTCACATCTATGTAGCCATAAAATCTCATCCAAAGGGACACCCGGCTACTGCCCTATCCATCCTTGCCCAAGGTTTTGAAATGTCTCCGGTAAACCATTTGCGCAACACTCGCAGCTGTGCGGCTACATAATATTTCATAATATTGGGGAGGCCAACATCCCCTTTGTCTCTGGGTGCCATTAAAGTGCACAGTGCTGCTCTCAGAGTGGAGTCTATCCCCCCCAGATCCTCCTTCACCTGTTGGAACATCCGCAGATAGTTTTTTATCGTACATCTGTGACATCCCACTGCCTATGTTAACCCCCAGAAGTCTAATACTGCTGTTTGCCACTGCAAATGGAGAACAATGTGAGAAAGCATTGCTTTGTGTTGGCCGAAGCCCCAGATCCAACAGTACCGATTTCCCCATGTTTACCTTGCGACCCGCCATTTGTTCTATCACTGTCAATTCCGCCACTACTGTGACTATCATAAGTTGCATATTTCTTTAAATAAATATTCTCGGCAGAATATGGATGGTATGTCACATTCCCTTTAAGTACAAAGCTGCAGTTAGTTTATTGAAGGCATCGAAAAGTAGCACTACATTTTGGAAGAATTTTGTCTTGGCTCATGTCAGCATGTTTTTCAAATTCCTACTCCTTGTGTATGCAAAAACTGGAGGATCTTTGTATTGGTGACCTATTGTCTCATCCTGTGATAAGTTGTGCCAGTGTTTGTGCATGATTTCTTTTATTCTGTACATTTGTTTCAAATATTTTGATACATACACTAGAGGTGGTGGAGATGAGAGGTTCTCTTTGGTGAAAAGGGTTTCTCTCAAAATGGTTTTAACCTTATTTTAGGATTCTTGTATCTCTGATTGAGAATAGTCTCTGGCAAAATAAATATTTGCCATTTCATCCATGAGTACTATCCTCTTCACACAAAGGAACTGACTATCAGGGAGGCTCTTGATGCTGCTTGGCGGATGGAAACTAAGTCTAAATATAAGGTTTGCGGTCTGTCGATGTGTGAAACAAAGTAGTGTCAAGGCCATTGAAGCCTGAAGATACAGTAAGATAGAGAAAATGTTAGTTCTGCTTGATTGAGTGGTGAACTGAATGTGATTGTCAATTTTATTGATATATTCAATGAACAGGGAAAGATCTTCAAAAGTACTATGACATATACCGAAAATATCATTGATGTGCCTGTCCCAACACATTTGATGTGTTTGTGCCATACATGATGCTCTATAATGTGATCTTTTTCAAATGTGTGCATAAACATGTTGGCATAGCTAGGTGCCATGGTGGCTCCCAATGTCTTCTTGTTCCATATTATGGAGAATAGATGTATATAAACATTTTACATCGAAGGTAAATAAAATATCAGTGGGAGCAGGATGTAATGACCATAAACTGTTCAGTAGTGTCTTTTGTATAGGTACTTGTCTGCTGTATCGATGGTTGCAGAAAGAAATCCTAATAAGTCCCAAGGGGTTTTAAGATGCTATTGGTGGCCACTACTATGGGACATCCTGGTGGTTTATTAATATTTTGTCGATCTTCGGTAGAGTGTAAAAAATGTGCGTTCTTGGGTGGTTAGGCATGAGGAAGGCCCTGGTTTTCTCTGCAATCCAACCTCTTTCTTCCGCTTCAGTTAATAGGACATCCAGATCAGCTCTGAGACTGTATGTAGGATCTGAATCTAAAAGAGCGTATACATTTCCATCTGATAACTGAATATCACATTAATTCTCATAATCCTTGGTATTGAGGGCAACTAAACTTCCCCCTTTATCTGCTGGTCTGAAAGTAACTGTAGTGTCTGCAAATAATTCTTGTATCAATGACAATTCTTGACAACCAAAATTGGCAATTTTGGGCCGACCATAGTGAATTTTCAGTCAGTCCATGAGAACGATTTTTTGAAATCGGTTAATAACAGGATTCGATATGGTTGGAATGAAGATACTTTGTAGCTTGAAATCAGTGTTCTCATGTTCATTCAGGGAACCTTCTAAAGTGTATAGGTCTTGTTCTGCAAAGAAAGTATTAAGAACAAGTCCACCTTATTGTCAAAAGGTGTGAACTATATATGGGGTCAAAATTCAGACCTTTTTGTAGGGTGGTTCATTCTTTCTCTGTGAATGTTCTTTATGAAAAATTGATGACTAAGTTCTCCCAGGGTGTTGTCTTGTGTTTGGGCGGTTACGGTTAAAGTTGCGCCCTGTGTCCCATGCATGACCTCTTCCTAAATAAGGGAGGGAGTATTAATCGAATGCTGAGGTTAACTACTGGCTACGGATTTAGTTGGAGTTGTTTCTGTCACCGTATCTGATTTATTGTAAGGTGTGTCAGAATCAGTATTTGTTGGATCTGACGAACTAGAGTTGCCTCTGTTTGGTGGATTATGTGTATACTTACCCATCCATGCATATACTAAATCATTCAGGTAGCCATATATATCTCGTTTGAATTTCCTGAATGTTTGTTTTCCAATTCAGATCTGTATTCTGCCAGGTTCTTGATGATCCTTCCTTTTGCACCATCAGTCCTTTACGGATTCACAGGCTTTATGTAGAATACAACTAAGTCTTGGTCTTCCATAACATGGATATATGTGGGCATGAGATAGGAGTGGTGATAAGCAAATGACTACAATTGCTTGTACCTTATCTTGATTATAAATCAACACAATAATATACGGTAAACATATTTACAGAGTTCCATGATGTTTGGGGACAGAGGTGCATATTTTGTATGTAGCCCCTGTGATGAGGTGACTTGGCTGTCACTTCAGCTGTCAAGAGGGCATCTGTGACTCCTAAACCAGCTCTGTGACACTGGAGAGCAGGTGCTGCAGATCCAGATACTGATTCAGCAGGGTACAGGAGTATACTGTGTTTTTGGCATGGAGTTGGCTTAAGGGGATGGGGATGGTGGTTCTTGTTAGCAGGCCACACTTTCTGAGACAGAATTACCTGTACCATTTTATTGTTAATAAAAGAAAATGCCAGGGTGTCCATGCCCTTACCAGATGGCAATTTCACAATGGCAAAGGAAATTCAGTATGGTCTCAGTAAAACAGCATAGCATTTTCAACTACAGTCCACATGTCTTTCAACCCAACATTTTAAATGTGACAACTTAGAGGCTGTATCGCTTGTGCTGCCCCTGCCTTCTCCAGGCCCTATTGCTTAGCTCTTTCTCGTTCCAGTTATGTGAGGAGGCTCTCTTCCTGCTTCTGAAATAGGAGAATCTATAATATCTTTAATTAATCTATTAGGATGAATGGCATGCTTTCACATGACCTTGGAAGGAAATGTACCCACTATTGAACAATGTAAGAAAAATATGTGCCTTAAACAGTCAAATTTTGAACTCTTCCATAGAGATAACTCGAAATGATGTTCATTCTTTTTAGTGGGTAGCCTGTGATGTTCTCTCCGGGGATTAATACCCCAGTGTGTATATTGCAGTCTTTGCGAGATGATACCTTTACTAAATAGATATGGAACCTCCCCTGAAAATGCCCTTAAAAGTAATACTGTGACAAACGCAGAATATGCAAGGAAGACTAAAGAGTATGTGTAGTGTCTGAAATCAATTGGCTGCATGGGCATCTACAATCCTCCTAGGACAATCAAATGGAATTGTATATCTATAAAACAGAGTCACTCCACTAAAGCTTCATAATCCATACTCCTATGCAACTGAGATTCCTCTAAAAAATGAAATGCTCATGTTAGCGAAAGGAAAAAACAGGGCCGTCTTTTGTGCAGACCATCAATCCCAGTGCTGAGTCCGCCAACATACCCATATCTGGGCTTCTTCCCGTAAAATGAGTGCCCATGCTACCTTTTGGCATCCTGCATGGTCTACGAGTCTCGGAAAGCCATGTTGAAAGGATCCATTCTTTGAATTGCATTTTATACTATGATTGTCATGATGCCATGGCATTCATGTGCCAGAAAAGCATACCACTAGGCTGTCCATGTTTGCTCAAGAAATACTGTCAAAGCACAAGGTAACCAATGAGACAATCAGCATCTAGTGTGCTCAGGCATGCTACTGGGATGAACCTGAAGCCCTCTTACAGCAAAAACAAAGTGCCAAATCACCTATGTAATAGTAGAGGGTACAAGCCTACTCACTATATGTTATAATGGAAGCATAAATGTACAATGTTAACCAAAACAATCCTAAGAAGCTCAATTGTGATAATGGCTCTTAATGAGTTTCTGAAGCCTTGCAATTATTGAGACGGACATCAATGGTATTAGCTATCTGTATCCAGTAGGGTTCCCATTGCTTGAGTCTTGTTTTCCATTCAACCACTTCTTCAAGACAGTGTCAATTGCTGAATTCCAATCCAGTGGACATCACTGCATCTATGCAGAAGAAAGACGAGTTTGGTCGTATTTCGCAGGGTTTATCTGCCTAATATTGCCAAACTCAATTACTGTTACTGCTACTTGGTGGTAATTGACCATTTTTGAAGTCCATAGGACTACATGGGAATTTCTGACGGATTCACTGCTTGCAGAATTCCAGTGCTGTAAATCCAATGATTTTTAAGGTAAAGTGGAGGATTTATCTCCAGCAACAAGCTGGAGGTAAATCCACTACATTTCCTCTGAAAATCGGCAGTTTTACCATGCAGTAATGGAAAGGTGGCAATAACAGAATAGCCACCACTTTTTCCTTGCACCACAAAACTTGTAGTGAGGCTATAGTCTTGCACTACCTTAACATAGATCAGGCTTCTCCTAATTCTTGCCCTGTCCACACCATTACAAATATGTTGGTCTCCCTCCTTGTGTATGTCAATTTACCAGGACGTGTTAGGCATACATTACATCATGTGACTGGCAATTTGGAAACAATTGTATTTGCCATTTTATTCTAAACCCAGGCATTTTTTCAAAGCTGCTAAAAGCCGATTTCAATTCACACAAGTATTTTTCCACAGGCCACATTACCCCAAACAGGAATGCCCGTGGAGAGATGTCTATTGGAATGTTCAGTCGCCTCACTTCAGGTTTTGACTAACATTTGCCTCGCCTGAATGCAAATAGCTTTGCATTTGAAATTGGAATTTGATCCTTCACTAGGTTCTATTTCTTCTTAATTAACTATGACCTCTAATAATAGAATCGGCAGAAAGTAGTTACAGATATCAAACAACCCATAATTGACTGGTGTGTTTTGAGGACCAAGAGGGTGCCGCTATCATATTGTGTTTATTTTTTTGCAATCATGTGAAATAACCCTCTTAACATCCAGGCATATTTACTTATCTCACTAGTGAAGCCTCCCTGTAACCGAAATTGCAAGTGCTGTCTCAAAATGTTGTGATTATGCTCTTATATAATGAGATCATATTTTATAGCTGTTAAGACATGTTTGTATTATTAACCATAGTGCAGTTTATATTGTCAGGTATAATTCAGTCTATGTGACCATGCAGCCATACCTATCAAACTCCAGCACTCAAATCTCTCCCATCAGGACACTGCAATGCTCATTCAAACAAGTCCCCTTGGACGCTTTAGAAGAAAACAAACCTCACCAAATTGGCTTCCTTACTCACTCCTTCATCTGACATCGGCAAACTTCTCAACAAGCTCAGTTGCGCTTTGAACTACTATGTCAACATCCATGCACCATTGAAACTATGAATCGACAAAACCAAGCCATCCCGTTACACACACTACCTCACCAAGAGTAAATGTGCCATCCACACACAAGAAATCATATGCAAAAACTACAAGAAGATGGCAGTATACTGAAAAGGCTCCGCTCAGCCCGCTGGGTCCTCTCAGCCAAAGCACATTCCTGCACATTACTGCACAGCTTCACTTGTGTCCCTGGGAAGTTCTTAAGACCGTGGGGAATTCAATGTGCTCGTTTTAATTGTGTGTGGAAGGGAAGAAGGTGGGTTGTAACTGAAAGTATGAGGGATTGCTGCTGGCAGACTTTGTGCTTCAGTTTGTGACTGAAGTTCAACAAAACCGACTAGTTGGGTTCCACATCACAGAAAATTGCCAATTGGTCAGCTGCTGGACTACAATGTAAATCTCCGATTAAAATTAGAAAATGACAAAAAAGCTTGTAAAATGTATTTTTTTGATGAGTCGACTGTTACTTTTGTTAAGACTACACAATTTCTTTTCTCCTCATAAGGATTTTTAGGTTGTAAGTTAATTAACTGTTAGGACTGACAATGCTCTGTACCAAGGGAAAAAGTCTCCAACGTACCTGGGAACAATGCTTTGGGACCTTGCATGCAAAAAAATAGCATATTTCCCTGTGGTACCAGTACCCGGGGGTGAATGTGGCCGGCCAGTTGGTGTCCCCTGGGTTTCTTTGATTTAACTTTCAACTTCACTTCGTCCATATATTCACACCTGGTTCGGTAGCTCATCACCAGTATTATATCTTAACTTGCCTGGTGTCTGAGAGATCACACCAGAAGGCAGCAGGTTGATATTAGCTTAAACTTTATTCTTCAATTTCAGCATTGTATGGTTACAATGAAATGACTTCAGCCCTGCAGGAGCAGAAGGGTGGGTAGTGGCTAAAGCACCTATCCTGCCCTTAAACTGCTAGAAAGAGTGATCCCAATCATAAAGCTAAAACAGGCACTTTCTTTGCCTTTTGTGGTAACGTGGGCCAAGGGAATGCTATACTCTCAAGAAGAGTGTGAGTGTGATTCAGTAGCACCCCAAACAGAAGTAGTATAATAGTCAAAGATAAAGGGAATGTCCATTTTGCCCTGGATGTGAGGACTTGAGAAGACAGTCCATAAAACACATATTGGTGGAATGTGGGGGAAAATGGATGTAAGAATGAAGTATTTTGTGCAGTTTGTACTTTCAAAAGGGCGAATGATAACATAAATGTTCTGGGATAGGCTGATAGCAGGCCATGAAACCTCTTTGACCCTAATGTAATAAGGGTTTTGAAATTGTCTGGGTTTATCAAAAATGCCCACTGTAAATATTAATAACACAGTGAGTTTATGTCTCATTGGATTTTGTGTTTTATTTTGAACTAAGGATATGCTGTTTTGTTGGACAATTATGTAAAGTGGAATAATGGATTTTTCTTTTTTTAGATGTTGTTCATGATTGTATGTATTATGGACATGTTTATTGATTTTGTATTTGTGAAAAACTGATTTTCGGTTGTAACACAATAAAATAAAAAATCAAAAAAGGAATGTCCATTCAAGGTTCTACAGAAATAGATATGCTATAATGAAACACACAGAGACGTTTTAATGGAAGGGGAAAAGGGGCACTTGCCTGGGGCCCCCACCTTGGAGGGGGCCCCCACAAGCTAGCTGATCTGAAGAACTAAGATTCCATTGTTCACCAGTCTTAAATAGCACAACTCAGGATATTTTATGGGGTGCTGCTAGGGCTCTAAACCCATTGCCTTTCTGTTTTGGCAAGTTAATTCTGCCTTAAGCAATTCATCATGTATTGCTCTCTGTGTTCGCTGTGGTATACATAGTTTGTGTGTTCCTTGTGGCACAACTCTGAGCATTCTTTCCTTCCTGTGGGAATTATGTTGATCATGTGCAATAGGCAATGGTGAAACGCATATTGATAAATTGAGTGCCACAATGGTTCAGAAGTTAGCTCATTGTGTGAAGCACCCATTGCAGAGATATGTGTTCATATGCAAAATTAGAATATCACTTTCCAGCAAGGCTGGCTGAGCTTTTACTATGTCTGAAGTTTATCAACCTGCCAGCAATGTACTTGGTTTTGCAGAACAACATCTGCTATTATTAGCAATGTACCTGTACCAGATAGGGGTTGCTACAAAAACTAACATATCATCCATATGGGGAAGGTCTAGAAATTGGTTTGTTCAGATGGGGTGTTGTAAAACCTAGGCAATCGTCTCCAATGATGGCATAAACTGTTAGTCCAAGAGGTGAATAAGTATCCAAATTCAAGACTATGGAACAACAGCGTTCATGTGTGTATCCTGGATTTGCCAGCAGACGATACAGTGATCCTGGTCAAATCATCTAATATATCTTACAGTACTGTGCTGTCTTCTGTGAGATTTGCCTTCTTGCATACTGCTGGTATTGTTTAGCCCATTACTTGATCTTTCTTCTTATGTAGGCCATTTTGGTGGAAGGGTTGGTAGACAGAAGAAAGTGGACCATACGTTTCATGCAAGCATGTTTTATGCACGTTTATAAATGAAAATGAGACAAGCCATTGTTTTGGAAGTATTTAAAGCTTTAAAATACAAAAGACAAACCGAGATTATATTTGTTAAATCACATTGATTGGTATGCTGGTTCTTATATACTTCCCCTGATGATTGAGAGAATGAAGCTAGAATCATTCCCATTTTGCATAACTCCCTGTTATAATATTTTGTTTTAAAATGGTCATGTTTGGTAATGTGATTTGTGTACTTTCCAAGTCTGTTTTTTTTTAAATAAAATTAGATTGTTTTAGTTCATGGTAAGAACTGGAAAAGAAAGTATTTAAATGCAGGAATTGCAGTTGGCACAGATCCCAGCTTCACCCCTTGACCCCTTAACCAATGTGTGATCCTGGGCATCTCATTTAATCTTGTATTCCCTAATCTCTCAATATTGCCAATCCCTAAACCTTTCAAACTGTCAGCCCTTCCAAGTGATTTCCTTCTCATGGTATCATCTTCATAAAAGCCTTATTCATGGTTTCACTGTGTTAATAGGGGGCATATTTATATCGCACACCACAGGCATTTGTTCCTTTGATATCTAATGGCAACACTATTTGAAAACCATATCCCACTTCTTATCACAGTCTGTCTGGATAAAGACACCTTCCTGGTAGCTTCTAATCTGCCTTCACTATCCATGCTACAGTATGTGTAGCATTCTCCTTCCTTCCAATTGGTGGTCTCTATCCATGCATGAGCACTTTTGCATTCTGTGAGGTAGCTAGTGAGTTCTCTGTCTATTATGGGTTACATGTACCTTTTACATATGGTTCTGCATTAATACTACATCTACTGTTGGGTGTCCTGACCCACGTTTGAGCTATCATGCTGCAACATTTGATGCTGTGGGCTTAGAAAATCCAAGATGGCCAAAAAGCCCACAAGTGCGCCAGAATCCAGGAGAACCACGCAGTTTGTGCGCACACCCAAAATGGTTACCTAACTTGACACCCACCAGTGTAAAGAAAGATCTTTGTTAACAAAATCCAATGTTACTGATGTCAAAAAGTTGCTGAAATCGTGACTCATTGGACCACTTTAAAGATTCAACCCTTTGTGGGGTTCCACATAACCATCTTACTGTAAGGAGCCCCATCAAAACAATGTTAAGCAAGAATTTACTACCATGTAAGAACCATTCCTGTTTGGAATGCATTAATCCAAGAAAAATCCCCAAAATGGTTGCATTACCAGTACTCACCACTATCAGAAAGCCGGCGTTTTAAAACCACCAGACTTTGTGTAAAACTGAATAAATTAACCCAAAGCAGGCAAAAGAAAGACTTACTGAGAGGTGGATACAATCTAAAGTTATATTCTGAAGTGACTTGAAGGTTTATAACAAGACTGGCTGGGATGTGGATTTCAGCAGTTTAAGTAAATTTGGACTGAAAGACACTAAAAACCTAAATGTTTAAAAGAAATGAGTGACCTACTTTTGAGTGTCACATAGGTTGCAATTGTTTAAATGTCAGTTTTAAACTTAGAATCAGCATTCTAGCTGCATATGTAAAAATGGTTAGTTTTATTTCAATTCAGAAAACTGGGTAACTAAAAGTGACATTAGCTGGGGCCTGGCTTAAGGAACTGGATTTTGCTTGACAACTTCCCCCCAATTGGAGTGAAACTGGATCCACAGCAGTTCCCAGGCCTAGCTGCCTTTTGCTGTTCCCACCAAAAGGGATATGACACTTCTCTGATTGAATTACCAAGGGACTGCTAGAGACTAAACATAGGACCCAGGCAGAGGGTTTATTGAAGTGGCCATAAATGGCTTCCTCTTGAACAATGGGCCTTCCAGGGCCCAGGCAGATGGTTTATTAGGGGACCGTAAAACAGCTTCCTCTTGGCAGAAGCTGGGAGGGGCAGGGCCTCTGAGCCTGGCAGAAACTGGACAAACTGGTTTCTACACCATGTGACTTGGGAAACCACACCCCTGTAGCCAGAATATGGTTTTAGAAAAAGATGAATAACTCATAGTACGGACTTGTCATAATTATTTAAATGATACCATAATTCTTGTGATTTTTCTGCCCACATTTTAAGAGGTTTTTAGAACCGGGGGCATGATCTGGGGGCAAACTAGCAGTTAAGAGGGTATTACTTAAAATGTCTGCATGTGAAAAGTCTGATACTTCATCAATTAATGCCTGCATGCCTTGCACACATTTGGGTAAATTTGAGTAAGAATCTGATATTGGTAACTTGACCAAAAAGTGCAAATGTTGCCATTTCTGAATGCAAGCTCCCAGGAAGAGCAGATTTGAACAGGTTATATCTCATGTGATATGTGATGGGTGCATGTAATTTCAAACCACTGTGTATCTATGAAATATGTCTTTTTGAGCAAATATAGATTGTGTGTAAAGTTGACAGGGGTGGGTACTCTGTATCATAAACAGACCTCATCATGATGACACTTCATTTCATTCCCCCAATCAAGGGGAAGAGGAGGAAGTGGCCAATGACAAGTGGAGAGGGGCTGGCTAGTGATGCTGCTCACACACCCACTTTCAAAACACATAAAAGCAGACAGTCAGGACAGATAGGGACATTCAATTCCATCTGCTGCGGCACGCTCTGCCGGGAAAATCCATACTTTACCTCCATCAACCTCCAGAGAGCCAACATAGAGACTTCAATCTATCCACCTTCAGAGACCAAGACTTTACTTCAGAATTTGTAGCAGAGAGGTCAACTACAAGCTAAATCCCTCTTTAGCAGGCCTCAAATCATTGCCATTATCACAGCCAGGCGAGCTGTTTGAATTCTTTTCAAGAACTCTTGCCATTTGCCAGAGAGCAGTGTTGTATCCAGAGAGAGACCAGCTGAACCGGAGACCGCTGTATCCGGACCCACAGACCTGATCAGAACCAGAGACCCAGACCAGCAGAGTAGAGCTGACCCTGACGCTGTGCGCAGAGACCGTCCGTGGCGAGTGAAGAAAACCTGTTGACCAGATCCGTGGCGAGGCCCATTTATTTCTAAATATATTGTGAGTACCTAGCAGAACTGTGCAGAACCAATCTCTTAGTTAAAATAATATAATTCAATCTATTTTAATGTAACCAGAACTGCCTCCTAGAAGCTGTCACCTGTCATTTGCAAAGCTGTCACCTGTCATTTTTTAGCTGCAAGTTTTTCAAATCCGAAAAACAACCTTCACAAAATCGTTCATAACTCCGTAACCGTTTATGGTAGGAACTTGCAGTAACTTTCCTCTGAAAGCTGGGAATCCTGGCTTTCCACCGAACCTAAAACCGCATTCCTATTCCCTACATATTTGCCGCAATCGCGAAAAACGCACTGGCAAATTTTACCGCGATTTGCAAATTTCTCCACGTGTGAAAACAGCAGCTTCCTTGCTTTCCTTGCTAAAAATTTGTTTGCCTCTTAAGAACCATCCCTGAATCATTGCTAGAGTGAGCCTGGACTAATATTAACTAGATACCACTCACCCTGAACCTCCAGAGGGAATTAAAATAATTTTAGCACATTTTCCAATATATTGCTATCACATATAAAAGTATTTTGGGCCTGTGTTTCAAACTTCTGTAGTCTAAGCTTGCTGGGGTGAACTGAATTACATTTGATTGCATTTCTGAGAACTGTGTGCTTTCCTTCCATTTCCTTGCATTGCATAAAGGGGGGAGGGGATTGCCAGAGAAAAGTGATTACATTGTTTTGTTGAAATCATATTGAGTATTTTCTGTATTGCATTTTCATTCAACATTACATCCATCTGAACTTATATAAAGCATTCTCTACCACCTTATTCTTCTGTTCCTATTCACAAGTGTGCTAGTGCCAGACTATCCATTATTGATTACTACTCAGATTCAGTGTGATATTCAATTATTCATTTATTATAAAGCGTGATATATATATATATATTGTTTAAATTATCAAATAAACCTTTTAAACTTGCAAAACAGAACTACTTCTTGGCTCAGTGGGGTCAGGGGGATTCCAAGAGAGGGGTGTTATATAGGGGTAGTCATCCAGAACGCATGAACTGGACATAAAGATATATCAATAAGGGTTTCCATTCAGTATCCCAGACTAGGCATTGATTTAGCTGTAGTGTTGAATTGAATCCTCTTACAAATTGGGGGCTCGTAGCCGGGGATTCCGGATTAGATCTATCACTTGTGCAGATTAATACAGTGTGCCAGCTGACCAGATACACATATCCGGTCGGATCACCACGCTGTGTTACGCTGTAAAGCACTCCTCAAAGGAACGCTCTAAGGAAAAGGTCTGTTTTGCAAAAATAAAATACAAACTTCTGTAAGTCAGGAAGGAACTCAAATTCCAGAATGACGACCTTAGTAGACATGAAAATAGCCAGAGAGCACTTCTTACATAAGTTATTTGTGAGAGGTGAGGGAACTCACCAGGACCGCATGGTCTGGTTGCAGGCCATCACGCAACAGGTCACGGAAACAGGGTCAGATATATGGAGAGATCAGGGTCCCTACATGTGGCCTTGAGTGAACTATACAGGGCTCCTAAAGCTAAGGATGAACAAGACAAGATGGTTAGGAAAGCGGCATACCTGTACCTATATATGGGAGACATGCAGGATAAATGTACTGAAAGCCAAGATCTGGCGAATAAGCGACAGATGGTGTTAGAGAAGGTCCAATCTGACCTGGTCCCTTCTGAGCAGAGGCTGCAGGGGAGCCAGGAGTCAGAAAATGAGAGTAGACAGCACATCATTAAAATAAAGAGGGATATGGACATCCTGCAACAGGAAAAGGCTGACCAGGATACCAGATTTCTGGCCTTGCAGAAGGAGTACCAAGAAGGTTTGGACTCCCTACTGCAGAGCCAGAAAAAGCTGGAGCAACAGCTAGACTTCAATAGGGCATGTGCTGAGCAGGTAGTCACCCTGCAAAGCCACCTAGATAGGGAGAAGGCAGAGAGCAATAAACTGATTCTGAAAGACCTGGATACCCAGGCAGAGTTTGATCAGGAGCGCCAGAAAGCTGGTGCCTTCCAAAGGCAAAGGGACGACCTGACGGTACAGATGCAGACTCTTAGTCAGGAAAGGGACACCTTAGGCCAGGAAGTCTGCCACTTAAAAAGAAAAATGGAAGAAAATCACCTGGCCCACCAGGGACTGGGTGACCTCCAAAAAGAACACCAGAACTTGTTAGAGCACGCCAGGAGGGTGGAGGATGCTCTAGCAAGAAAGGAGCAGGCCAATAGGGACGCAGCTCAGGAGGTAACCCTCCTGCAGCAAAGACTGGCCCAGTGCTCCAGGACCAATCAGGAGGCACATAGAGAGAATGAGGCTCTCTGCCAGCACAATGATAGACTCCAACAACAGGTAGCGATGCAGGAGAGACTGATAGAGTCTAGTAAGGCCTTAACTGAGGAACTGAAGGCGCAGGCTCTTGCATTGCAACAGGGAGCAGGGGCGGATAGAGATGAGGTTCGCTGGGAAAGAGAAACTCCTGAGCATAACCCCAGGAGCCCTAGTACCAGAGGCCTTTATCTCTCTCAGACCCTGGACTCTGCCACCCCCATGTCCCCTGGCGCACATGAGCACAGGGCCACAGGGATGGCAGATTACTATCCAGCCAGAAGCATGGGGCTCATAGGCCAGTACCACCCAGGAATGGAGGGGCGGGCATCCGGGTATGGGCACCCAAGCACAGTGCAATTTAATGGGGAACCCCAGGAGAGTAGGCCCATTAAGGGCATCCTGAAAACCTCTGCCCAGTTAGGTCAGTGGGGGGGTACCCATCAGATCCTGGCAGCAAGGAGGGATCTGAAGACTCCTCTGAGCGGTACAGGACACAGGAGACCAGGTCCCCACATCTGCCAGCCATTCTCAGGCTCGCAGAATCCGGGAAAACCTGGAAGAACAGACGGGAACCTCTGGGAGCAGTGCCTCTGAGTCAGAAGATGAATGGACCAGGGTTACCCGGACCAAAAGGGCCAATAAGACAAAAAGGGCCTTGCTTAAGGACCCCTTAAAGCAGATTAAGGCAATCAGGAGCCTCATCACGCCTTATCATAAGAACGCCAAGTATTCTGTTTGGGAGCATTTAGAGTTGTTTGAGCAAATGATGGAGACTTTCCATTTGAAGGACAGCCAAAGCTGTATTCAATATGTAAAGTGGACCTTCTCCCCGGAATACTCCAGTTTCTTTGCGGGGCTGGAGGACCAAAATCATTTAAGATGGTCCACCTATAAGGCGGCCATCTTGAAACATTTTTCTACTCATAGAAATCCTCAAGAGGCTCGCAAGGCAGCCTACAATTTACAATGTGGGGAGGATCAGGCCCCACAAGAATTTGTGCAGGAGTTAAAGCGTCCTTTTGCACAGACCACAAGAAGGGTGCGCACGGATAGCAGAGAATTTATTAATACGTTTTTCCATGCCTTGCCCAAATATTTAATGACCCAGCTCGTGAGGGATTTTCACGAGAAAAGATCTTTAGACTGGGTCATTGAACAGGCGACCCGGATCTATGAGGTGCAGAAGCCAATAGAAAATAAAAATAATGCGCCCAAAAACCCCAAAGCCAACAACACCCCTGCTGCTGCCAAGGTGGCAGAGGTAAAGGTCACCCCCGTTTTACATTTGGAGATGGGGGGCCTAAAAACCTACCTGCACCTAATAATGCTAGGCCCAGAAGGTCCTCGGGCCAGTCACAGACAGGGAGCCAGGGAGGCAGCCCCACAAATGGGGTCCCTCGCTCTCCTGATTATGTAAGCCCCCGTTACAAGGGAAACAGACCCATTCTGGGTTATGTGTGGACTCCTCCAGCCCAAGGGGGGGGATCCAGCCAAGCACCTAACCCAGAGAACTTCCCTCCCAACTTCTCACAGGAGGGCAGAAACTCACCAAACCCTGGGCAGAACTTCTTCCCCAGGTATCCACCCAACTTCCAGCCCCAAAATCCTCCACCCTTCTTTCCCCAATTCCCTGAGCCCAGACAACTGAATCCAGGAGAGGGGAGGCCAAGGGTGGAGGGGTGCCAAAATCTTCCCAACCAGGGGTACTACCAAAGAAGGGATAGCTACCCTTCCCGGGATCAGCCCAGGGGAGAAAAGAGGGCCCCGTATCAGCCTGAGCGGGTTTCCCAGTTAGAGCGCCAGGTTCAAAACATGGCGCGGGATCTGGGTCACATACTGAGGGCTCAGCAGAACCCTCAGATCGGCATGCCGGCGCAGAATGCACCCAACTCTGGACCTGGTGCTCCAGAACAATGATGGGGGCAGCACCCCGATAACTCACCGGTTCCCAGGGAGGAGGCACAAAGGGAAGGGGGGTGTAAAGCCTTGGAGGAAGCTTCCTTCCTCACTTGTAAACAGCCCCTGGAAATCCAGGAACCGGAAACAAAATCTCTTGCCCCTGAAAGTCTGCCTCCTAAGGAGCAAAGGGGGGGTAGGAGAAACAAAAGACCCAAACAGACTCAGTTTGAGGAGGAGGTACATATCTTCCAATTTGAGGGAGAGGGATCCTCAGAGGATCCTGGGAAAAGGATCTTCTCCTTCAGAGAGGGGGGAACTCCTCCCAGAGAACAATGGGTCCCTAGGGATGCAAATCCAGACTGGGGAGATGTGGAGACTGAGCTACCGCCGCCCACCATCTCATCCCAGAACCAACAGCAAGAAAATCCCCTGGTTCAAACCCATCCTGGTGACTGCCTCCAAAAAGGGGGGGGGTGGCCCAGAACTGGAACCAGGGGAACCCACAATGGCTCTGATCTCCAGTTGCCAACTTTTTCTTTCAGATTCCCAAGACTCTCCACAGAATTCCGCCCAAATCTCTTCTCTAGCAATGTCCAAAACCAGAAAGTTAGCCCACCAGTTGTCCAAAAATGTGCATTATCTATGCCCCCTTGAGGAGAAGGAGGGAAGATACTATGCCCCGGTCCAAGTACAGGGGCAGGGTACAATTTTGGCGCTGGTGGACACGGGATCTCAAGCTACCCTTCTGTCCAGAAGGGCCTTTGACGAACTGAATGCAGGAAGGGGAGAGAATTACCAAATTCCTCTCACCTCTCTTCCTGGACAACTGGAGAACTTTGACGGGAAGGAAATTCCCGTTGAGGGGACTGCAGACTTGGACATTAAGATCAGGCGTCACAAGGTGAAACACCTGGTCATAGTAGTGACTCCAGAGGGCACCCCTTGTTTACTGGGGAATGACTTCCTGAGGAGGTTGTCACCCTTAATAGATTGCGTAAACAAGGTCCTCTGGACCCAGACTAGCCGACCAATAAAATTAAAACAGAGTGTCAACCATGTTAGTTTAAACGGCACCTGCCACATGGTTGAACAAAAAATCTGACCAAGTAGAATTTCACTTCCAGAACAACCAAATTCCAGACGTGACAGTAATAGCAGTAGGACAACAGACTGGTGATGGGGGGTCCTCTCTATTTCTGAAAATCAACCTTCCTTCCAGTTTAAGGTGGTATTCCACACTGGAAGGAAACACCCTGAAATTCTTTACTAATCCACAACCAGAAACTCCCACTCCTATAGTCCAGAAAGATGTGAAATCAGCTCAGAGCCTGGCTGAGATTCAGCAAATTGGAGAGCAGTTGTTCATCCCTGTTCAGTTAAATGATGGGAAGGACTCTGTTCTCGCTCGAGTGTGTGTGAACAACGGTAAGAGCTTCATCAGCGAAGCCATGTTTCGCCAACTCCCACAAGATCCAGCCATTCCCACCTTCAAACTGATAGACAAATGGGAAATGGACCTGGAAGCACCTAATTCCAAACATCTCCTGCCAAGCAGGTGTATGCTCAAAATCTCCATTGGCAACAAGAGCATAGTCCACAATTGTTGGGTCGTGCGAGACGTCCCTGCCGCCTTTTATTTAGGCAGTGACATTCTCAATCGCTTTGCCATTAGTTTGGACCTAATAAACTTCAAAGCTTGGTCCCGATTAGCGGATAATCCCATGGGCTTTGATGATCCAGAAAAAGCATTTAGGTCAGCTCAATTGCTACCTTATGCAGTTGAAATTCAGATCAAAGAGGAGGTCACCATCCCAGAAAGGACCCGACAATTCTCCCTGCAAGTGAAAGCTAAAAGAGGACAACATTTGAAAAACCCTGATGCTTACATACATCTAAACGCTTCTCTCCAACAGCAAGGGTTGGGGGTAAACCCAACCACATTAGTTAACATAGAACATGACACCATTCTAATAGAGGTGGATAACAGCGACTTAAAGAGTATTACTCTAGCCGCAGGCACCATTATTGGAATGGCGGTTGATGACCGTCATTTTTCCATCGATTTAGGTAATGAACTGTTAGGGCCAATCCCCAAGGACTGCTTTGACAGTGACAGTGATGACAATACAACACCAGACAGGATTTTTACCCGGCATGGGGGGAACTTCCTGGTGTACACTTCTTGCCCTTATGGTAAGGAAGATGTGACTTGTGACTTCAGGAGGGATGAGGTGATTTTCCAGGTCCATGAGGGTTGCCTTTCCCACCTGAAGCCTCCAGTCCAAATCAGCACTCTGACCAGGGACTTCTCCGCCCAGCTGGAGGAGGCCGCTGAGATAGCCAAACCAGAAGTCTTTCCAGGCTTCAGGCAGATGGTGGAAGAGAGAGTCAACCTAGCTGATGCCTGTGTGACTCTGGAACAAAAGCAAAAGTTGAAACAAGTTTTCTTGGATTTCCAAGATCTCTTTGCGGTAGACTCATATGACTGTGGTCGCACTGAAATCCACACAACAACAATCCCCACGGACCCTGGCATGACTCCTGTGTTTGTGAAGCAATATCGCTTGCCTCTCGCATCAATGGAGTCCGTTACTGAAATAATTAAGAACCTTGAGTCCCGGGGAATAATCCGTCCAGTCCACAGCACCTTCAATAATCCGGTGCTGGGAATATTGAAGCCAAACGGCCAGTGGAGACTCTGCGCCGACCTCAGGGAGCTCAACAAACGGGTCCATACTTCCCGATGGCCTCTGCCCTACATTGACCAAGAGCTGGCCCAGATCCAGGGGTCACAGGTATTCACTGCAATAGACCTGACCAATGGATACTGGACTGTGCCTGTCAGTAGGGAGGACCAATACAAGCTGGCTTTTACCTTTGGGGGCCAGCAGTACACATGGACCCGGACTCCCTTCGGATACCTTAACTCCGGTAATGAGTTTAACATTTTCCTACATAAGGCCATGCCCGACCTGGGTGCGAGGGGTAACCTGGCTTATGTAGATGATGTCCTCATCTGTGGAGGAACACATAGCGGAGATCCGTTATGTTCTGACCCAGTTGAGGGCCGCCGGAGCAAAACTTTCCTTTCAGAAAGCACAGTGGTGTAGAACCCGTGTTAATTTCTTGGGGCATGAGATTACTCCTCAGGGTCTCTGTCCCCAGGAAAAGAAAGTGGAAGCACTTCAGAAACTGAAAGACCCCACAACTCTGCGGGAACTAAGGAGCCTCCTTGGACTGACTAATTACAGCAGAAAGTTCATTGAGGGCTACACAGAGATCACCAGACCCCTGATTCATCTCCTGAAGGGGGGGTCAAGTGGGAATGGGGTCCAGAACAAGCCGAGGCAGTAAAACAACTCAAAAGAAGCCTCTCACAAGCGCCTTGCCTAGCTTACCCTGTCAGAAACAAGGAGTTCTTCCTGGAGACGGGGTTCTCTAATACGTGCTTGACAGCAGTATTATACCAAAAGCATGACAAGGTCAATAAAGTAATCTCCTATGCGAGTAAAACTTTATCCTCTGTGGAGGAAAAATTCAACGATTGTGAGAAGGCACTCCTGGCAACGGTGTGGGCATTGAAGAATTACCGCCCGTTTATCCAGGGGGAACACATCATAGTGGAGACTCCACACCAGCCTCTGCAATATCTCCAAAGTGATAGAATCCGGGCCGGAAATGTGAGTAATTCCCGAATTACTTCCTGGATTCTATCAATGCAAGGCTTTCCTGTGGAGGTCAGATATGGCCAAAACAAGAAGAGTCCCCTCGTGCAAGGTTTGGCTGACTTGCATGATTGTGCCAGAGAAAACTGTCTCGAGGACGAAAGTCTAAAAATCAAGGACAACACGGAGGCATACCTTAATTCCCCACACAAAGTCTTTGAAGAGGACAAGTGTGAGGGAATGCCCACTGTCTATGTGGATGGATGCTCTTACCATGTTGACAACGACGGGGAGAAAGAACTGGTGGCTGGCGTAGGGAATGCATGGGTGAAGGAGTTTCCAGAACCCTCCGCTGGATACAAAATTGGTCCCCGAAGTAGTCAGGTGGCAGAATTGATGGCTGTGCATCAAGCCATCCTCACTGCTGTCCAACATCAACTCCACGAACTGGTCATAATCACAGATTCTGATTATGTACGAAACGGGTTCGTGGAGCACCTGGTTAATTGGAAAACCAGAGGCATGTTATGTGCTAACAACAAACCCTTGAAACATGGGAAGTTGATCCAAAACATTGATGATCTGGTCACCTCGAATGAGATGACCATCTATTGGAAAAAGATCAAGGGTCATTCCAAAGTAGAGGGACCAGACAAAACTGGAAATGACTTAGCTGATCAGCTGGCCAAAACCGGGGCCATCCAAGGGGATCTAATTGAGATTGAGTCCCTGTTGGGGGAAATCCAGGTCACTGCTATCACTAGGTCCCAGACAAATGCTCACAACGACCTTTCAATTGCACAATGGAGTAAGGAGACCCCTGATGCTGATTTGATTACCGCTCAGAAGGGGGATCCAATAATTGGTAAATTTTACCAGCACCTTGAGGACCCTAAGAACTTTCCCCTGACGGATACCGATTACACTGGGAAAGAGGACCTAAGAGTGTTGATGAAATGTCCAAAAATGTTCCGGATCCAAGACGGTTTGTTGGTAAGGAAATCCAAAGCTGGCCATGATCAGTGGGTGGTTCCTACCTCATTCCGAAGCCTGATGTTAAGTCACGCCCATGATGCGGCCACCGCCGGTCATAGGGGGTTTCACACAACATTGGAAATCTTAAGAGAGGTTGCATACTGGCCACACATGGGGCAGGACCGCGACCAATACTTGAAGGGGTGTCTTGTGTGTGCACAATTTCAGCCATCATCCCTCACGCACCGTGCACCCCTCCAAAAGCGGGGGATGACACTGCCATGGTCAGATTTGCAAATCGACTTTGTAGGCCCTGTGATTCGCTCGTCTAGAGGAAACAAGTACATGTTGACCGTTACATGCTTGTTTACCAAGTGGGTGGAATGTCTCCCAGCCCCAAATTGCAAGGCAGAAACTGCAGCTGCCCTGATGATTAACCACATCTTTTCCCGTTTCGGTCTACCTCAAAGGATTGAGTCTGACAGGGGTAGCCACTTCACCTGTGAAGTAATGACAAAGATGTGGGAGATACTGGGGGTCAAAAGGAAGTTGCATATTGCTTACCGGCCAGCTTCTTCTGGGGCAGTAGAGAGATATAACCGAACCATTGTGAGCATATTAAAGAAGTTTGTGGCAGATTCTGGGCCAAGTTGGGATATCCGATTACCTCTGGTCCTAATGGCCATCAGATCTACCCCTTCATCTGCAACCAAAATGTCACCATTTGAGTTGATGACTGGGTGCAAGATGGTGCTTCCTCAGCATTTGCTCTACAGGACCCAAGAGCAGACACTGATAAATGCCTCCACAACTCATCAGTATGTGGAGAATTTAAGGAAACACCTTCAACATGCTTTTGCTTATGCTCAGCGGAATCTAGAAAGATCAGCTGATAGCATGAAGACCCACTATGACCTGAAAACTTCCAGGAAGGAATATCAGGTGGGGGACCGGGTCTATTTATACAATTTCCAAAGGAACCAGGCCAAACAGCGAAAATTTTTGCCTACATGGAAGGGACCCTTTGAGATTATAGACAAAATCTCCCCTGTGGCCTACAAGATCCGCATCCCCAAAGGCTGTTTGGCAGAGGGGGAAGACAAGTGGGTCCACATTAACCAGTTGAAGTGTTGCCATCCCAGGCACACTCTGCAATAACTGGAGGAATCCTCTGGAATCCTACAGGGTACTGTCTCAGATTAATTCAGTTCTAACTTAAAATATCCTACATATCGCCTATCAAATTCTGAGTTTCTCAATGTGGGTGTTTTTGTTTTTGAATGCAAAAAGAAATGTGCATGTTCATATGTTTTGACTATAAATTTATATGCCACCCCACTATATCAATGGTGGGGGAGAAATGTCCATGAATAGGTATTGCCGCTCTTCCTTTGTCGTCCTAGGAGAAAGAAAACCTCGAGACTGGCAAAGGAGGACGATCCGGAGACCGGGAGCAGAGACGCGGGGGGCCCAGGGTACCGCCCAATATTCCCATCAGGACCGGCGAGGAGAACCGATTGATCAGTACCGGATGGAGGAAAAGATGCTGAACTGTGCCATTTGCAGAATTGGAAGAAGATTATGCGGACAGACCAGTGTGGGTCAAAACCCTTGTGCACCCGACTCCCCATCGACTCAAATTCAAAGGGCAGTCACGTGGGGGGATCTGTTGGGTGTCCTGACCCACGTTTGAGCTATCATGCTGCAACATTTGGTGCTGTGGGCTTAGAAAATCCAAGATGGCCAAAAAGCCCACAAGTGCGCCAGAATCCAGGAGAACCACGCAGTTTGTGCGCACACCCAAAATGGTTACCTAACTTGCCACCCACCAGTGTAAAGAAAGATCTTTGTTAACAAAATCCACTGTTACTGATGTCAAAAAGTTGCTGAAATCGTGACTCATTGGACCACTTTAAAGATTCAACCCTTTGTGGGGTTCCACATAACCATCTTACTGTAAGGAGCCCCATCAAAACAATGTTAAGCAAGAATTTACTACCATGTAAGAACCATTCCTGTTTGGAATGCATTAATCCAAGAACAATCCCCAAAATGGTTGCATTACCAGTACTCACCACTATCAGAAAGCCGGCGTTTTAAAACCACCAGACTTTGTGTAAAACTGAATAAATGAACCCAAAGCAGGCCAAAGAAAGACTTACTGAGAGGTGGATACAATCTAAAGTTATATTCTGAAGTGACTTGAAGGTTTATAACAAGACTGGCTGGGATGTGGATTTCAGCAGTTTAAGTAAATTTGGACTGAAATACACTAAAAACCTAAATGTTTAAAATAAATGAGTGACCTACTTTTGAGTGTCACATAGGTTGCAATTGTTTAAATGTCATAGTTTTAAACTTAGAATCAGCATTCTAGCTGCATATGTAAAAATGGTTAGTTTTATTTGAATGCAGAAAACTGGGTAACTAAAAGTGACATTAGCTGGGGCCTGGCTTAAGGAACTGGATTCTGCTTGACAACTTCCCCCCAATTGGAGTGAAACTGGATCCACAGCAGTTCCCAGGCCTAGCTGCCTTTTGCTGTTCCCACCAAAAGGGATATGACACTTCTCTGATTGAATTACCAAGGGACTGCTAGAGACTAAACATAGGACCCAGGCAGAGGGTTTATTGAAGTGGCCATAAATGGCTTCCTCTTGAACAATGGGCCTTCCAGGGCCCAGGCAGATGGTTTATTGGGGGACCATAAAACAGCTTCCTCTTGGCAGAAGCTGGGAGGGGCAGGGCCTCTGAGCCTGGCAGAAACTGGACAAACTGGTTTCTACACCATGTGACTTGGGAAACCACACCCCTGTAGCCAGAATATGGTTTTAGAAAAAGATGAATAACTCATAGTACGGACTTGTCATAATTATTTAAATGATACCATAATTCTTGTGATTTTTCTGCCCACATTTTAAGAGGTTTTTAGAACCGGGGGCATGATCTGGGGGCAAACTAGCAGTTAAGAGGGTATTACTTAAAATGTCTGCATGTGAAAAGTCTGATACTTCATCAATTAATGCCTGCATGCCTTGCACACATTTGGGTAAATTTGAGTAAGAATCTGATATTGGTAACTTGACCAAAAAGTGCAAATGTTGCCATTTCTGAATGCAAGCTCCCAGGAAGAGCAGATTTGAACAGGGTATATCTCATGTGATATGTGATGGGTGCATGTAATTTCAAACCACTGTGTATCTATGAAATATGTCTTTTTGAGCAAATATAGATTGTGTGTAAAGTTAACAGGGGTGGGTACTCTGTATCATAAACAGCCCTCATCATGATGACACTTCATTTCATTCCCCCAATCAAGGGGAAGAGGAGGAAGTGGCCAATGACAAGTGGAGAGGGGCTGGCTAGTGATGCTGCTCACACACCCACTTTCAAAACACATAAAAGCAGACAGTCAGGACAGATAGGGACATTCAATTCCATCTGCTGCGGGACGCTCTGCCGGGAAAATCCATACTTTACCTCCATCAACCTCCAGAGAGCCAACATAGAGACTTCAATCTATCCACCTTCAGAGACCAAGACTTTACTTCAGAATTTGTAGCAGAGAGGTCAACTACAAGCTAAATCCCTCTTTAGCAGGCCTCAAATCATTGCCATTATCACAGCCAGGCGAGCTGTTTGAATTCTTTGCAAGAACTCTTGCCATTTGCCAGAGAGCAGTGTTGTATCCAGAGAGAGACCAGCTGAACCGGAGACCGCTGTATCCGGACCCACAGACCTGATCAGAACCAGAGACCCAGACCAGCAGAGTAGAGCTGACCCCGACGCTGTGCGCAGAGACCATCCGTGGCGAGTGAAGAAAACCTGTTGACCAGATCCGTGGCGAGGCCCATTTATTTCTAAATATATTGTGAGTACCTAGCAGAACTGTGCAGAACCAATCTCTTAGTTAAAATAATATAATTCAATCTATTTTAATCTAACCAGAACTGCCTCCTAGAAGCTGTCACCTGTCATTTGCAAAGCTGTCATCTGTCATTTTTTAGCTGCAAGTTTTTCAAATCCGAAAAACAACCTTCACAAAATCATTCCTCTGAAAGCTGGGAATCTTGGCTTTTCAACGAACCTAGAACCGCATTCCTATTCCCTACACCTTTGCCGCAATCGCGAAAAACGCACTCGCGAATTTTACCGCGATTTGCAAATTTCTCCACGTGTGAAAACAGCAGCTTCCTTGCTAAAAATTTGTTTGCCTCTTAAGAACCATCCCTGAATCATTGCTAGAGTGAGCCTGGACTAATATTAACTAGATACCACTTACCCTGAACCTCCAGAGGGAATTAAAATCATTTTAGCACATTTTCCAATATATTGCTATCACATACAAAAGCATTTTGGGCCTGTGTTTCAAACTTCTGTAGTCTAAGCTTGCTGGGGTGAACTGAATTACATTTGATTGCATTTCTGAGAACTGTGTGCTTTCCTTCCATTTCCTTGCATTGCATAAAGGGGGGAGGGGATTGCCAGAGAAAAGTGATTACATTGTTTTGTTGAAATCATATTGAGTATTTTCTGTATTGCATTTTCATTCAACATTACATCCATCTGAACTTATATAAAGCATTCTCTACCACCTTATTCTTCTGTTCCTATTCACAAGTGTGCTAGTGCCAGACTATCCATTATTGATTACTGCTCAGATTCAGTGTGATATTCAATTATTAATTTATTATAAAGTGTGATATATATATATATATATATATATATATATATATATATATATATATATATATATATATATAGTTTAAATTATCAAATAAACCTTTTAAACTTGCAAAACAGAACTACTTCTTGGCTCAGTGGGGTCAGGGGGATTCCAAGAGAGGGGTGTTATATAGGGGTAGTCATCTAGAACGCATGAACTGGACATAAAGATATATCAATAAGGGTTTCCATTCAGTATCCCAGACTAGGCATTGACTTAGCTGTAGTGTTGAATTGAATCCTCTTACACTACCTTCCTGGATGTTATTAATAACAAGAATCATGTATGTACTAGAACAGTAACCCCTTTGTAGACTGCTCATGGTGGTCTTCAAATGCTACTTGTTTATCATTCTGATTAGAGCAATAATGAAGAGGGCAAGTGGACTTAAAGGGAGTAAAGGTGCTTATTATGCTGATAGACAGCATATCAAACTATAGGTTGTGAGCGCAACGGTTGGGGTTGGGGGGGGGGGTGCAGCCAATAATCTTGATCCCTTAATTCCTTTGGTTTGGTGGAGGGGGTCCCCCAAAGATGTCCATGCCCAGGGCCCCAAAAGTGCTTAAGATGGCCCTGGAAACACACCATCGGCAAAAATAACTAAATAGAAAAAACACTATACAAAACCTTAGGAAAGAACACAGAATATGTACAGAGAGGAAGATGTAGCACTCTGGGCAATTAATCAGGGCTGTAGGGCAAAAAATAAAAAGTTTGTAAAATGGATATGTTCTGGTGCAAAAGGGGATTAAGGGTGACCTAACCAATCTCTAGGGCCCAAAGGGGAACCAAGAGGCAGTTAGCAGTCAGTCATGACCTCTGTGGTTCTTGATGGTTCAGCAGTGTCAACACAGGCTTGGTGCTGTTTATGCAGCTTGACGAGGGTCCAGTGCAGTGGCTGCATTGTTCTAGATGGGGAATGGTATTGCGGTGAGGTTGAACAGGAGCTTGCTCCATTTTGAAGGTGATGCTTGAAGATGTGAAATTTGTGAGGGCAAGCAAGGCTGGTACAACAGTTGGTTCAACTGTGAAGATGCTGGTGACTGGACGCACAATTCTTACTGGGTCAGTTTGATGAAGTCTTTGAGTTGCTGCAGATCATGAGGGCCACCACGGTCGGTTCAACAGATGATTCAGTGATGAAGAGGCTGCAGACTTCAAGCACAGTCTGAGTCGAGCAGCTGTTGTGCAGCATTCGATGGTGACAGATACAATAAAGAGCTTGTAGTTTGAGCTGAGGCAATGACACGCTCAGCTAGCTTGGTGTGGCAGCGAACAGGTTCAAACATGCAGTTCAGTGGCTAGGGTACAGCAGTCATGTTGTGCTAGGTGGGGAAGCAAATGTCGAGCAGATTTTAAACAGGAGCTTGTGCAATTCTAAAGGGATGCTTGGAGAAATATGGATTGTGAGGGCCACTGGGGTTGGTTTAACAGTCAGTTCCGCGGTGAAGAGACTGGTGATTGGATGTGCAGATCGAGTGGAGTGGCTTTGGTGCAGCAATCAAAGGTCATGGTTCAAAGGATCCCCGAGAGGCTGGTCTATTGTCAAATAAAGATGTTAGTGGTTCAAAAAGGTGGTTCGAAGGCATTGGGTGCAATGATGAGCTGCAAGTTTGAGCTGGGGCAAAGATGCTCTCGACTAGCATGGTGTGGTGGCAAACAGGTTTGAACACACAGTTCAGCTGTTCTAAGAGTGGGTGAGTGCCAAAGGCAGCTCTTGGTGGTCCCGATGGTTCAATGCAGTAAAAAAGGCTTGAATCATGGTTCAGATTTGTTCTATGGCAAAAACACAGGAATCCTGGATGCCTTGGCACTTGGTTGCTGTGAGATCAAGTCTGGGACGAATGCATACATTTTAGTCATTGTTCTCATGCTCCCAAATACAGGGGAGGCTGGCCCAACAACTACATGTAACCCTGAACACAGTGGGGTCCTGGATACCGTTAGGTCTTGTCCTAATAGCAGTTCACCACCAATGGTCCCTGGGAACAGTTAGGGAAGAGAGCTATAATCTGCCATGGACTCTCAGTCTTCACCTGACTGGCATAGGACATTTCAGAGACCAACTCTCCCAGCAGATATACAATTATTATTCCTTAAGTGTTTGCCTAAAAGTGAATCAAAGAAGAGGTAGGAGACCCCTTTTTTTAAAGGCAAAATCCCCCGCTTTAATGAGCCCCTGCTGTCTACACTAACCCCACCCCTCCCTTGTCAACATGATCAAAGGCCTTGTTGTGAGGCTAAGTCTTATTTTGACCTTTTGATTCCTGTTTTCAGGACAGCTACCTGTGGAGTGTCTGTCTCTCTGGGGAGGGTGTTACCTGTCCTCACAAAGGATAAAAGAGAGGTAACATCCAAGGCTACATTCCTGATAACAGCAGCAAGGACAGTTGGTCTCAGGCACAATACACAAAACCCTTCCAAAGCTGATCAGTACCCACAGGGCACACATGTGTGATATCATATTGATGTAGCTTGGATAACTATATGACACACTTTCTGCTGTATAGGCGCCATACAAATGTCCAATGAATAAAAAGATGTTGGCCATCATACCTCAAACTCATGTATGGCTTATATTTAAAGTTGTATGTGCCTCCAGGACAACATACCCAAAGTTATGTTGTTTTTGGAACAGGGTTGCATATCTTAAATGCAGCCCCCATGCTGCAGAGACTTGGCTGTCACTGCAGCTGTGAAATGGGTGTTTGTGACCTCTGAACCTTCTCTGTGCCACTGCAGAAAAGCACTGCAGATCAGGCTATTGATGCTGCAGGCCACAACTCTCCATTATATTTTCGGCATAGAGCTAATGAAAGTGGAACATGATTAGCAGATTACACTTTCAGGGATGGAATTACCCATATCATGTTATTAATTTAATAAAAATATAAAAAATCCAGGGGGTCTGCACCCTTGCCAAATGGTAATCTGCCACAATGGTCCTTAACACAATGGTCCTTAAAGCTGAGTCACATGTAACACAAAAGCCAGTCATTGCCACCTCACACCAGCTCACCTCCCAACTGAAATACACATCGAACATTAATTCAACATTCAGCCAAGATTCTCTGAGCTGCACATGCATCAATTTACATCAACATTCTAAGCCTCACGCAGAGTGGCCAGTAGGACAATCAGCCCAGGGACTGAACACTACTTAGCACATACCTAACCTCAGACTCAATCCCAGTCAGACACTCAAGCACAGAGTCAGATAGAAGCAGGCGATCATACTTTCAGTCAAACAGCATGCCTAGCAGAAGCCTGCGGCAAAAGCAAAACCCTCTTCATGGCTATCAAACACTGCTTTGGCGGCCCGCTACCAGCCCCTGTAGGACCTGATTCAGATACATGCAATGCAATCACCATGAAAAAAATGTATAAGGTCCATGGACTTGATATGATATGATATGACATTTATAACGTGCCTATACACAAGTGTTTGAAGGCGCGATGAGGCAAGGGAGGGAGAACTGAGGGAAGACAGACAACGATCTTACTAGGCCAGGTGTCATTCAGATTATTAAAGATACCCTAACCACTAGTGACAACCCTGCCATAACCACCAAACTATGTCCCAATATGGTCAGAATTCAATACCTGGCTGAGTTGAGCTCAACTTTTGACAAGAAGCTCCAGTTGTGTTTGTTATAGTGACCACAATGACCAGGACACTGATTTGAATTCATGTCCGAACATATTAACTTCTGTGGGATTTCAGCAAACTTTTTGAAATGTGAGGAGCCTGTTATTTTAAATAATTAATATTACATACAGATGGATAGAATTATGATCACCATTTTCAAAAGGAGAAGTGGAATTTCATTTTTGATGGTTGTGAGAATGTCTTTTTTCTCTCTGTAGATAGAGCAGCATGATTATTACCTTCTGGAACTATTTGATTCCTATTGTTGCTAGTTGGCATGTGAAATCATCATTTTTCAACAGCCCACACCACTTGGCATGAGGGCCTGACTTGCAATCCTTTTTTCATGGTGGTGAACCTTCACCTCTATGACAAAAAGACGGGACTCATTCACAAAGGTCACAGGAATGTGTACATCATATAGGCATTATTTCTGCTATGTGTGGAATCACTTAAACCAATGGGCATTTTGAAAACGCCACATGTTATGATTATATTTGTTCTTTTATATGATTCTGAGTGGTTCCTAAGCGTGGGATCCAAACTTGTGTTGCGCTGCGTCGTCTTGCTTCCAAGATAAACTCGTTGCCCCTAAGCTATCCTTCCTCCCCTGTTCACAAATGAGACGCACTATTAAATTTAAGAAATATCATGACGTCTTGATGAATGTCTTAAAACAGGTGCATAGTGATGCTCAATACATAGAAAGTTCAATTTTTGACCCACCTTTGCATTGTTTTTAAACTACGACAGGCACTTGCATTTGCTTGCCTGCACCACTCTATGCAGCCTGAAAATCACACAGATTTTGTAAAAAAAAGGTACAATTTACCTGCATCCTGACACAACATCCTCACTTCAGAGACATCTAGTCCAGCAGCTTGCTTTTTTCTGGCTCTGGTGACCACCATGTAAATGGAAGAGGAGCACTGCATGGAGCCGTGAATGCCATTTCCACGGTAGCCATCTTACGTTAAATATTTTTTCAAGTAAAAATAAGAGACTGTGAGCTAACTGTGCCCCATTTTGTACTCACATAAAAGTTGGCTATTAGCACTCTGTACATTGCCTCATGTTGATTATGATGATAAAGCCTGATGTGGCATGTTGGACAATGTCTCGTAATCCCAGTAATGACTCATTTTGCTCAAGGGCTTTACCTCAGGCTGGGCATGCTATACCAGCTAGTACAACTCGCCAAAATGCACAAGACAGCTTTTATGAATGATGTGACCTGGGTGCTGGCGGGCACTGGAGATCGCAACCAAGATGGCAACTCTGTGCTGGTCTTCAATTAGGCCCAGCAATAATTCTTTATAATGCAAATTGAGCTCGTTTTAAGTTAGTTCAGATGTGTGTGCATCCTCTAGGTGTCCCTCATACCACATGGTGTGCTAGCTGCACAGAGAGGACATCCATGCCCACTACCGGCAGTGCGGAATAGATGAGCAGCTGAGTCAGTGGAGATTGAAGGATGGACGGATGGATGGCTCAACGTAGATTGAAGGGGATTCCGAGCCTTGGCCGAGGAACAGAGGGAGTGGCACCAGACAGCTCTGATGCAGTGGCATCAGCCGGCTCTTTGTGTCAGGCGATGTGTATTGGAGAGGCCACTCGCTAAGGCGGGCACTTGAACATGATCAAACTTATGCAGCCCCTTTGAACCGTGGGCAATAGCGGAACCCATATCGCCTTTTGATTTCTTGTGGTGGCTATCTTGGCAGAACTGACACTGATTTAATGCATCCAAAGCTTGGTGCCCCGCAGGAGGCGCCTCTTGTGAGGAAGGAGCCGTTTTACATGGGAACCACAGATGGAACTTCGGCTAATGTTGTACACGGTGATGAGGAGTGTAAACAGATGCACAATGAGTAAAATTGAAAAGCAACAAAATAAAATGTCCTTTGAACGAACCCTCTTAAATAGAAGCAGTGATTAATATTCTGATAGTAGCCTGGAAATAAAATAAATGTTTCTTCACCTTAAAGCTGGCATAGGCAGATTGGACACCAAAATAGACACACTACTTTTAAGGTTGATTGTTTGAAGGTATGTCTTGGCAAATATGGAGCCAGCCTGGATTCAGCTGAGGACAGGCTGTCTCTGCTGATGACAATGATGATGTCCGAACTGTCCAGTACACATATTCTCTTGAAAACGCTGAAGCTGAAGCCTAAGAATGTAGACTTTGAAGGAGCAATATACAAATTACTGGGGTGAGCGACACTGCCAGGATGGGCTCTATGGAAAAGTTTATTGAGTGTCTTTTAAAATAAATATTCAATGCAGTTCGATTTTCACCAGTGTTTATTGTGGAAATGGCACACCGGGCACTAACCTCGAAATATGTACCTGGAGTTCCACCTCACCTCATTATGGCTAGATTCTTGAACCTTCGGAATCCTGAGATGATTCTGAGGCTGACAAGAGTTAAGGTCACCTTGCAGTATACTGGAAATGCACTGCACATATTTCCCCAACTTCTCTGCAGTGGTACAAGCAAACACATGTATATTTTTTATTTTTTATTGTGTTTTGGTTTAAAAAGACTAATCCTTTCACAAAAAGATATACACATAATACAGTATTACAAATACATCAATTTATAGGTTAGATTAAAAAAAAACACACAATGGGCCTCATTACGAGTTAGGCGTTAAGGGGTTAACGGCGCCGTAAACGGCGCCGACCCTTAACGCCTGATTCCGAGGTCCCTTTGCGCCATGGTGAGTTTAACGCCTGCTTCTTGCAGGCGTTATAAATCCATGGCGCTAAGGGACCATGGTGCTAATTACGCCACCGTAATTTACGGTGGCCTAATTAGCGCCTTCCCCACTCCCATTATGCCCTATGGGGCAAAAATGGGAATGGGGAAGGTTAAATGGGAAATGGGGATTTACCGCCCCACTCACCTTGGAATGGGGCAGGAAATCCGCCATCCACCATGGTGTAAACATAGTTTGCACCATGGTGGTAAGGGTATGACCCAGGCGGTAACTTACCGCCTGGGTCGTAATGAGGCCCAATGTGCCTCATTACAACCCAGGCGGTAAGTTCCCTACTTTACCAGCATGATGTAAACTCTGTTTACACCATGGTGGATGGCGGATTTACCGCCCCAATCCAAGGTGAGTGGGGCGGTAAATCCCCATTCCCCATTTACCCTTCCCCATTCCCATTTTTGCCCCATAGGGCATAATGGGAGTGGGGAAGGCGCTAATTACGGCACCGTAAATTACGGTGCCGTAATTAGCACCAAGGCGGGTTAGCGCCTTGCATTTTAACGCCTGCTAAAAGCAGGCGTTAAAATGGTAATCAGGCGTTAAGGGTTAACGGCGCCGACGGCGCAGTTAAACCCTTAATGCCTGGGTTGTAATGAGGCCCAATAGGTTTTTACTATTCAATAAGACCCACACCATTTTTTTAAACGTTATATTCTCATGGTCAATTTGACGTGTCTACCCGTAAATTATCTTCCATTTCATAATCACCAAAGAAATCGCCCCTGGAAAAAAAGTCTCTGGACCTCGGATAGTCTCACATAATCTATCAGTAGATGCCTCATTGTCTTTTTCAATGGGTCCATTTTAAAAAAAAAAAACAACGTGGATTAGGATAGTCAATCACATTATGGACAGTCCAAATTTCACCCATCAGAATGAGGTTAAAGCAAAATCTCTCGAAAAACGCTCTTAATCTTGCCTTCGTGAATTTTTATAAATATCTCGGTAACTGACCCCATTTCTTGTTTTCCCTTGCCAGATCATAATATAGTTTATATTTCCCCAGATTTGAACATGTGTTGATCCAATCCCATTCCCTGAGCTGTTTCTTTACCACTGAAGGGGTTGTTGATAAGTGCAGCACACCTCCTCTAGTATACATTTACACTTATTATCCATATCTAATAAGATCTCACAGGTTTTACTTAGTAGCAGGTCCGTAAGGTTTGAGAACTAATATTCAGGAGGGGGGCTTATCACTTTCTTAAAAAGGAGTACAATTTTCCATGCCACAAAAGCTTCTGTGGTTTGCCTCTCTGCTATCCTCCATTCACTAGGAAAGCCGAGCCAATTATTAAAGTTCCCCCATTTGTTTGCACGTATTAGCTGGCCTCCCTCCAGCAGTTACCAATTAATCTTTAATGCAAATACGGTTCACTCTCCGGGCCAATGGATGAACCAAGCTCTTTATAAAGAGGAGGCATACATTTTTGCATATGGCCTTCAGGGAAGGGTGCTATGTCATATCCAATCTCCCTAAAGCTTTCAACATCTGACAACAGCATTTCTCTAACAAATCTTGATGGTATTTCTAGTGACAACAGGTCTAATCGTTTATCATCTAGAAATTCAACCACTTCAATGTCTCTAGAGGTGATACGTCTTAATCTTGGTATGTCATACAGTAGGGCCAATATATTTGATCGATTCAGTAGGGGCTTGTTTACTGCCTGTAGAACATATTACACCATGACACGAAGAGCTGTGCTCTGGTTCACCTTAGGGTGCCTTGAATTATTGGAAACAGACCAGGCAATATCCCTTCTTATTGGAGGTCCTTAGTAACTCGGTCTGACTGTTTTTGCAAAGCCATATTTAGGCATAGAACCCCTTCCCTGATCAATTTGTCTATGCACTGTAAATGTTCCAGTTGTGACTGCAAGTCATGTAAGTTTAGGTTTAGACCTTGTTCTTTTCACTGCAATGGATCTGATGATACAGTTGAAGTTTCAGACCCAATATGCTTGTTATTTTCCAATAGTTCAGTTAGTATCCTCTCCTCCATGATTCCAAACCTATTTTTATTCCTGACTTCCACTACTACTGTATCCTTATCTAGTGGACTTTGGGGTAGCAATTGTGCATGATCTGTGATCATTGAAAGCGCATTATTCTCCTCTCTTTCTTGAGGTAAATTTGGATTCTTCCCCTTATTCCTCGCACTAGTCAACATGTTTCCCCGCTTTACGGGCAGCACATTCAGGTTTTCCCCAAACTTCTGGGAGTGTAAGGGCTCTCAAAAATGTTTGCGAGGATTTTTTATTGAGGTTCTTACTCTTCTGATTTTTCGATTGCTTGCTTTGTTTCCTTTTTCTTAGTCGATTTCCAGTCTCTAGACGAAATGCAGTGCTCTCCAATAGTTCAGAGTTCCTCAATAGTGCCCGCAGGCTCAAGTGTTGCTGCTGTTAAAATTATAGAAATATCGACCTGGATTGATGATTCAGCGGTAGTGTTTTTAATGCAAGAGTCCCATATGTATTTTCCAAAAATCAAGGAGTGTACACTAGATACTAGCCTGAATCGCCATAAGGCTTGTACAGTCGTTTTTAGTTTGAGCCAAATATTGTCATACAGGTTCACAATCAAAATGAGTACAAATCTCAGGACCTAAACTGGTTATTTCACCTTAGAAGTGTGCATCTGGAGAACTACGCTGAAATGTATGGGAAGATGCTAGCGTAAAGTTAGCATTGCGACTCCGAGACAAGCTTTCAGAATAGCTGGGGAGTTACATGGAGAAAAATCAGACCGGCTTGATGCATGTGGGACCTCTAAATCAATTACCCCTGGTGCCAAGGTATCAACAGCCAACTTAGAAGCCAATTCTCCTTCACTCGCCATTCCTGTCTTTCCAGGGACTTCCAAAGTACTATCAACTGTTTCAAAACACAGTGCCACCTTGCCGGATAGACTTCCAGACGGAACTTTGTCCTTAAAGAAGTCCATTATATTTTTCTGGAATCGTGAGACCATTTTAACAGAGGTTGTATTGTCTATCGACAGTGTATTGGGTGCCTTTGCCCCCAATAGACCCATCTGAACAGTGTGTTTAACATCCTCATTCAAACCAGTTCGTCCGTTTCTTAGGACATACATTATAGGTTTTATACAAGGAAGAGGGAAGAGAAAACTTCATCTCGAACTCCTCAGGCTCAGAATCCGTTGATACCAGCCTGCAAGTTGTGCTCCCCAGCACACTTTTCGTTAGCCTCTCAGTTGGCAAAGAAAGTGCCTCTACCCACCTCCAAGCTGCAGACTGCAGATTGCACTTAGCCACACACTTCACCAGGCAAGTGCTACGTGCACCGCTGTTGTTTAAATCCCCAAGAAGGGGACAGAGTCAAGAACACCAAGGTAATCCATAGACAGGTATCCGTCCAAGCACCCTTTGTAGTGCAGACTGCACTTCACCCTGCACTTAGCCACGTGCACTCGCTACACATGCCGCTGCTGTTTAAATCCCAAAGTATGGGGAAGAGGCAAGAACGCCAATATTCTCCAAAGTCCCTTCAATGGCCTCCCTGTTAGAGACCCTCCCCTGGGAGTGTTGCATTGGCTATTAACGCCAGAGCTCTACACCCCCTGGCTAGCTTGGCACCTCCCAGCTTCCCAAGACCATTTTCCCATCTGATTCCACTTACTTTGTCATTAAGTGCCTGCCCAATGGGTCTGTGGAGGGCTGGTGTCTGTAGTGGCAGCAGGAATTCGCCAGGTTTTCCAACAACCACTTCTGCTGAAGTCTCAATACCTTCTAAAAGGCTGCTTCTCAGTTGTGGCTGGAGTGGCTTCCCTAAACTGGTTTTGGAGAGCTGCGGTTTTCCACTGTGATTCCTTTTCTATTTATCCAGCTTCTGCTCAGGTAAATGTCGGCGTGGGAGTCGACATGCTAGGGACCCACACACACTGCTGAATACAAGAGAACGGAACTCTAGCAATCATTCCCATGGACCTTATGCAACATATGATATAGTTGGATACTCATTCTTAATAAATAGGCTGAAAGCTCGACATTCAAATGAAGGGTAATGATCTGAAATGGATTTGGCCCTTTCAGCAAGGGGAAGGGTGGGCAGGTCCACATCACCATTTCGTTCGAACAGCACTGGCATGTTAATGTCTGCAATTGGCTCTCAATTCAAGGTATAGTTAAAAATGTAGATTGAGTGCACTCAACTAAGAATCCATCTGGATGTCCATCACCACCCTATTATCAGCCAAAAATCGTCTTCAGGCTAAAGAACGCAACCATGTCTTCGGTGCACCAAAACCTGTCCATTGGCTGCTCTTACAACTGAGAATTGAATTTGAGGTCCAATGCCTCATCAGAGAGCAGCTTGGAAGATATTTGTCCAAACAGTTCACCAGATATACCCCTAGGACAGCCCTGAAATGCAATATGACCACCAAACTGTTCACCAATGTAAACAAATGTGGAGCAAGAAGTTTGGTGGTGGGTGGAACGAAGCTAACAAATGCCCTGCCGACAAATGTAAGACGTCAGTCAGACCACCTGAAATTCAGAGAATCCGAAAATGACGCTCCTTTTTAGAAAGGTGTTCCCAAGCACCTCTGCCAGCAATAAAAGTAGGGCATTGGAAATAATGCCTTATGAAAACATGGACAATATTTTAAACTCTTAAGGATGAACTAAATAAATTGCATATGTCAGCCTCAGCCCTCCAGACTTGTATTCCTTAAACTAGGTGAAAACTACCAATAGCAAAAACCAGGGACCATTATATAGGCAGTAGTCTGGATCCTGGAGTCACCTACACTTCTGTGTTGATGTGTTTAGACCAGAGGCACAAGCAACAGAGAGGGGATCTGCTGTGGTGTTATCCGAGCATCCCTCGTGGTTCCACCGCAGACTTGACCTCTGTGTCAAAGGTTGGTAGGCATGTTAACAACTGGACTGTTTCCTTGTCATTTAAAAAAATAAATCATAAAGGAAATGGTTAGCTGCTTAGACATGAGAGGGCCTTCATATCGGTTCTCTAGGTCTTACCTCACCTCTCTTGCTTTCCTACGGATGCTGTGCGTGTGATGGGTGAATGGCGAAACGCACTGGCTGTTCCCTGGACGTCTCTTCAGAAATGTTGACCAATAGGTTATTGCGTGTCTCAGTTTGCTTCCTTTAATGGCAACCTAAACGTGAGCAACATTTTAACACACTAATCTAAAGGCAATACCCGAAAAAGTATGCTACACCACTTTCAAATGTTTCATATATTGCATCAAGCAAGCCATTTTCTTAAGCATTTTGCCTTTTTTACTTACACTTGAGGGCAACCCGTTTCACTTAGGCTTAGCCTGTCTCTGCATTGTTGGGCATCAGCTGTGTATGCCGCTGCACACCCACAGTTGAGTTGTTGACATCTGCACAGGTTTTCTGGGTAACCACAGGCTCATTACTTGAAAGCAGTTATCCTCTGATCTTTAGGAGAAGACTGTGCGCGGGCAAACCCGGAGACTGCCAGGAGCTGTGACATTCATTTGCTCAAAGGCACCAATCCACCAGATTTTACCGGTCGCCTGGTCTGACTCTCCCTTCTTGATTTTTGATGGGACTGTGAGGCACAATCCATTTTCCACCCCAGTTTTCTCCAGACACATCTTTCCCTCTATAAAAAATATCTCTTGGGAATCCATCTTACCGTTCGCTTGCAGTGCAGTTGCGTCCTCCAGCTCCACCTGCAATTGTTGAACTGCATATTATACTTCCACATATCTTTAACTCCTTTGCTCCTCCCAAAAGCAACCGAACTGAGCAATGTGGTTCCCGCCTGAACTCAAGATTCTTAAATCTATGACTGAGCTCTAGAGACGAAGTTGAAAAAGAACCACCTCCCCAGTTATAAAACCACTTGGAGGGTCTCCCCTTCCCTCTATGGCAAATGATCTACAAATCCAGACAGTCTTTTCTTTGCCAGCACCAGTAAAAGCAAAGAAGCGTCCGGTATTGTATGTGGGACCATTTAACCACTGGCTCTAGAATGAAAGCTTCCCTTTCACACACAATCTGTGCATCGACATTTCTGACTTCCTAGACACTGAAATCTCCACAGGAAGGAGTACTTCTCTATAACGGGCATACAGGAGGCTGCTCCCACAATCTTGGACCCTCTAGGCCGCTCTTTAGCTTTTCTGTGCCTTTCCTCATTCAAGTGAACTCATGGCCGCCGTAAAACTGTCTGACTTTGAGCAAACACTATTCACACCTTAACAGTTAAATCGTTCCTGGTTCACTTGGTCCCCCTCTGTTCCTGGAAATCTTGTGGACAAGCTTCAAGGAACGTACTGTCATCATCCAGTGCAAGCACACCATTGCGCATTCTGTCCTCATAAAGCTAGACCCTCCTTGAGACTCATGTCATTTATATGTTTTTAAACTAAAAAAATAAATAAAATAGGGGGGCCTAAAACCTACAGCATTGGGCAATGGGTGGGTTATTTTTATATTTCGAATATGAAAAAACTTGCCTTCAAATAAAGTTCAAGCAGCTGGCATGCTAGAGCGGTCTTTTGCCTGCAACATATAAAAGTAAGTGCCTTGACACCATAAGAAATTGTGTGCTTTCGGAAAAGGAATCCTGTGCCTTTGTTGCATAAAGCAATACCAGGGGCAGACGAATAGAACATGGATACTAGTCTCGACAGATGAAGTATGGCTTTTGCAGCTTGGATCTTTGTCCTTAGACCAGATACAGTTATTTGAGAGAAGGAGCAGTTGATTGAAACGCAGGGATGTTCTGTATTTCTCAGCAACCGGGTTGTGCATGTACATAAGCAAGCAATTATCGAAATCCCCTTAAATGTATTATGGTAAGAAGGCTCCCACAAGGATTTAAACTGATCTTCCTAAATAACCTTATGCCATCCAATCATAAGCATTCTCATATGAATGTTTAATCTTGCTTGTGATAGGCAACCGACCAGGAAATAAACAGGCAAACCCATTTGTTGACAAGTCTGTTTGGCATTGCTAAGCAACCTGCAAGCAATTGCCTTATGAGAAGTCAGGATTTTTTTTTTTAATTGTTTGGTTAATTATTGCATGTTTATTTGCCCATTTACAAATCCAAAGAAAGATCAGGGCAAACTGCCATCTATGGGCTGCAACTCAACATGCATAAGGACCGAACATTTGTTGCATTACAAGGGTTCTGATGCCGACGAACTATGAACTCCCAATAAGCGTTTCAGAAATGTACTGTCCGGACAAATCAACTCTGAGAGTGGGGTAATTGCCCAGACACCAGCTGAATGCCAGGACACAATTTCGCATCTTAGATTTTCAGGGCTGGTCTGTCTGCCCCATCTCCAAACTTTAGTGCAAAATGCAATGCACCCAGTTTTGATCAATTCAAATAGCTACAATGTTCTCTACTTGGAGTGACCAGGAATTAGACTATCTTACCAATAAATAAACACTTTATTTATTGAAGGATCTGATTGTTAATAGTGAATTGATTCATTTACTTAACTGTATCCTGAATGACGAGTATCTGCAATTTTCAGTTTTTACATTGCATATTTCGTTGTTTCATGACATTAACATATCCATTCAAAAGTTCTGAAAGTGCATGAGTTGTACTTGCAATCAATACAACATAGTCTGCATTTGGCAATACCAGAACCACCCTCATCACTACTCTTGGGACAGCTGCAGAAATTATCAGAAGCAATGCCTTCAGACCATTCAAATATATGTTAAGCCAAAGGGGCACAATTGCACACCATCAGTGTACCCCAATAGAAACGGGAAATGTGTCTGGTGTCTGGCAATCTACATCAAAGTTAATATAAACTGCGGTCGCTGTATGAAGTTGAACCAACTAACATAGTGTCAGGAAATCAGGTGCTAGGTGCTCCTCCTCGAAGGGCCTCTGTCCTCCAAATCACGCACACCTCTGGCAGTTCCAGGCTCTGTTATGCCCTTTTCACCTAAGCCGGTACATAAGCGCACCGTTCCACCACGTTTCCAATCACTCAGACAACGCTGGGGGTTGTCATGGAAACAATGGTTGCCGGAGTACCTACGTGCTAGGTTGCAGCGTTCACAGCGTCCCGTCGAATGATCATGTGGCATTCTATAAAGCTCCGCCCGTGACAACAGAACGCGGCTTCTGATTTTCGTTTGGAGCTTCATGTATTAAGGACTTACTGTTTATGTGTTTTTGACCCTTTTTTCTGCTGACTACAGATTGTCTCTGCTGACCCCTTGGCTCTGTTGAACTGATTGTTACCTTGTAAATCCTGACCATGGAACGCTACTTCTCTTACTCTACGTTTTGCTGTTTATTGAATCAGAACTTTGAGGAACGGTGGATTGTTTCGCAACCGCTTCCAGAATCCATGTTACCAGGCTCATTGTTATTCACAGAACTTTTGTTAAACCACGTCTTGCATCTTGAACATTTCTACGCTGCATTGGAACTGAACTTGGGATCGTTCTTATTAACTTGTGTGAACTAGAGACTTCCTTACACACATTAGGCATCCGCGTGCCGCGGGGGCAGGTTTCTTTAGCTGGATTGTCTCAAGTTTTTGGACTACCTCTTCACGGACAACTGGTCATCTTCAGGCTGCACGTTACCACCTGTCTTCTTGATATAGAGGGATTACGCCCCGACTTTACTTGAAATACCATGTCTCGAAGATTTCCCATTACGTGAGTTATAAGGGACTTTTTGGGGAATTGCTTATTGTAAATTATTCCTGTGTAACTGAACCTGACACTGTCTTCCTTTCTGTGCAGCCAGCTGTATTCCAGGGTGTTTACCTTCTTCCAGGCAATCCCCCTTCCAAGAAGTCCATTGGTACTTTTGGAAGTTGCATTGTCAGGAAGAATTCTACGGCTACACTACGCGCTCATCTGGCAACTGACTTGTAACGCCAGGTCTCATTTGGGAGATTCCATACACATAGTGGATCTCTTAGGATCCGCCACAGGATTATACGATTCACCTTGTCAAATTATGTTGACGGGTCCATAAATGCTAAATAAATATTTCTCTTCTGACTGTAAAATAGCTTTCTATCAAAATAGATACATTAAGCCATTGACGTGTCTTTACGAGGATGGGATTAATACCCAGGTGAGCCTCTGGCAGTATTCTGATAACTCTTACCCAGTTAGGAAGTATATTGTAAATACGTTTCCCCAGTAATTTTAAAGAGCAATAGCTCGGTGATATTGTTCTATAAAATGCTGGGGACAGCTGATGCCAAATGCCACCAGGACTGCCATTTTTGCAATTTGATGACTTATTTTGATACGTTGCTTAATAACGGAGTTAAGTCACCTGTTAGAGCAGATGGGCCCTCTTTTTTGTTGGCTGGGGGCTTGTGAGATGAGGGGAGATTTGCAATTCAAAAAAACACAGGAGCTCACAAGCTACCCCACCTTTACACGCAATTGGGGGTCAGGTATGGTGTGATCATTACAATATTGGTATATATAAATCAGTAATTTTCAACAGGTCAGGATCAATTAAAAAACAATTCATTCAAAAACGTTTTTTAAAAATCTGCAGATAACGGACCAACAAGGGGAAACTACAGTGCCACATTCTATCATCGCTGCTGCATGACTACATTTATAGTGATGTTAGTAACATGGATGGAAAAGCAATTCATAATGTATGTTGGAAAAGCAGTCCACTGGGAGTGTTAACACAGAATGTGTTTCTGGCTTAATGGGAGGGGCGGTTGAGTCACATCTGTTCCTTATGGAGTTAAGCCCTTTAAGCCGTCTTCAGGACACGAGGATCGATAATGTATACACGTTAGAGGGTTCCTCTCCCGTCAAGTCAATACACCACAGAGATACATATTAAAAACCTGACCGATGTTAAAACACTAATATAATCAATGAATAGAAAAATAAAGGCACGCTCCTGGTTACCCACCAATCATTTCTTCCGTGTGTGTGTGTAGGGATGCGTGTTATGGATGGCGCAACAAAAATGATGTGATAATGCAAACCCGATTACTGAGGGAGGAGAGCGAGGAGAGGCTATTTATCCTTCATACCTCACTAAGATGTATTCAGCATAATTATTGGGCCATAATAGCAATATATTTATTACCTTGTCGCTTCTTACATCAGCGCTGTTCGATATTCAATGCCGAGAGAAAGCATCTGCCTGGGATACCTGGAGTTATAGGTATGCGTGCCTATGGTTCTCTGTAAAGGACTCAGCGTGGTCCTATATGGTTAAGAAGGCAAAAAAAAGATGTAGTATATTTTGCTTTTCCACACAAGGCATCACATTTGAGTTAGCATGAGTTTGTGTTAAGCAACATGGTGCTATTATTTCATAACAGGCATCAAAGTCTGCTTTTTCGTAGAACAACCACCCATCACGTGAGTGCAACGTGTGGGTTTAAAACATGAGGAAAAAAGTATGCGAAGTAACAAAGTCCTACCTTCCATAATCAGCGGCTACTGTGGAGCCGAGAACAGCTTGAAACCAGGCGGATGCACAGAAATAACTAGTTCAGCCTCATTGCTGTATAGATATCAGAAAAGGCTAATGTGCTAACGTTTAGTACGTTGAAGCACCCGAAGGGCCGCCATCTTGGCAAGGGGTGTGCAAACACCCAGCAGCAATGACTCTGCTGCAGAGAATGAAGCCACTCTACAGGAGGGCGGAAAGGAAGCAGAAAAACAATATCTGCAATTTATTACACACATTCCGCATCCTGGGATGTGCGAGAATATTGAATATTGAATGTGAATCAAAATGCCACCTCATGGCTCTTTGTAACAGTATGTCAATGAGCTCCAAAAACCAGATCAAAGACCTCTTATTAACAGTGCACAGAGGTCCAAAAACATTACAAACCCAAACTACATAAATACATGGAGGGCAAAAGGTCACGCAAGGGCAAGTATGTTACTGAATGTTTAGTGGATAAATAAGTTCCATTCAATGGCGATGTTAAGGACATTTTTTACAGTATCACAGTTGAAAATCCATTTTTGCTCCAGTTTCATCACCTCGTTGTGGGGGACATTTAACTGTTTCAATAACAAACCACACTAGTTTGGTGTGTCTGTGTTAAAATGGGCTACTAATAGTTTCACTGAAATTTGATTTTCAATCCATGAGTGATGCTAGGAAATCCGTTGATGGACTTCTCGTTTAGTTTTGCCTATATAAAAGAGGCCACAAGGGCATTTAAAACCACAAATTGCCCATTTAGTGCAGCAACTAGTGAAAGAATCTAAATTCCACAGTCAGCCATTTAGTTTCACTGACTTCATGTTTTTGGTGAGACCACATACCGAAAAATTCCCACATTTGAAGTGCCCCTTCTCTGCGTGTAGACCCCACAGAGTAGGTTGGGTTGGTTGGCTGGCTCTTGATTCCTGATAAGTATTTACCAGTTTGTATTTTAAATGTGTTCATTTGAACGTGAAGCGTGATTTATTAATGTTAAAGTCATCTGTGTGTAAAATACTCCAATTTTGAAGGATTGTTCTTCTCAGTTGATGGCTTATTGGCGAGAAAGATGTGCCAGATGTGATTTTCTCTAATTGTTGTTTAGTTTGTTTTGACAAGCAAGTATGCCTGTTGATATTATGAGCTCTTTTTGTCGAGCTCTCCGGATGAATGGGGCAAGATATCCGCACTCTTTTAGTCTAACACTTAACTGTTTACTGTTGGTGTCAAAGTCATCCATGGTTGAGCCGTTACGTTGGATCTGGAGAAATTGGCCAAAGGGAACATTTTCCCTTAGGCTTTGAGGAGGGAAATTTCCATAGGCAAGGACGGGATTTTTATCGGTAGGCTTTCTAAACAGATTAGTGCCCAGTTTAATATCTGTGGTTTTATAAATTTCAAGTTCTAGAAAGGCAATTGTATGTAGATCGAAAGACCTGGTAAAGTTGATGAACCTGTCTTGTTTATTAAGCCACTACGAAAAAACTGGTAACAAATCATGCCCCCCTTCCAAATCATGAAGACATCATCGATGTATCGATGCCAGTATGAGATGTGAGCATGAAAAGGGTTATCGATGTCAAAGACTTTTAACTGCTCAAGATTATCCATATACAAATTGGCATGGTATGGGGCCAAAGGTAGCTCCCATGCTGGTCCCATCGCATTGTTGGTATATACGCCCTCATATATAAAGAAGCTCTCTGTTAATGCAATCTAATACATTCCATGATAAATTCCGAGGTTACTGGCAGATCTGGTCTTTTGTCAAGGAATGAGCGCATAACTTCTATGCTAGTCATCTGTGCAATACTGGTATACAGTGATTCCACGTCAAGTGTGACTAAGATGTCATTCTCACCAATTTCCACTTGTTCCAATATTTTGATCATGGAAGTGGTAACCTGAACAAAGGATTTCATTTGGCATACAAATAGTCTGAGAAACAGATTGGCATAGATTGATAAGGGTTATAAAATAGAATGTATGGGCGAAACAATCTGTCAGCCTGGCGGACATTTGTCATTTATGCAGACTTTTGGCAAGCAGTAAAATGCCAGTGTTGTGTGGTGTTTTTTTAACTAGGAACAATTTCTCATCCTTGTTTACCCATCCCTCTGCTAAGGCATGGAGCATAAGGCTTTCGATTTCACCTGCTAACCTGCTGGTGGGGTTGTTCTCTAGTTTTCTATAGAATTTGGTATTGCCTAGATGTTTTTTAACCTCTTGTTTATACAACTATCTATACCAAAGGACAATCCCCCACCTTTGTCTGCTGGCTTAATGATAAAGGATTGGTGGGTATCTAGAATGTTTAATGCTAACCGTTCAGACTTGTATAAGTTGTCAATGTATTTGTTCTTAGCGACAATTTTCTTTTCCATTTCTCTTAACACTTTATTTTCAAAAGCTAAAGTTTCTGGAGAAATCATGGACGTCAAAGGTATGAAAGTTGATGGGCTGGAACCCACATCAGTACTCCATTTGTCTTTGTCAGAATTTCTAATGAAATATTTTAGACTGAGAATTATAAAGAAATTCCTGAGTTCTACCTCCGTTTGTAATCTATTAGCTATAGCACATGGTACAAAACTAAGTCCTTTACTAAGGAGACTGAATTCATCTTTATTGAGGATATGATCACTTAAGTTGAAAATAGCAATTAGCAAACCTGAGGTGGAGGATGTGGCATCCACTGGCGCGTGCGCATCCTGTGGTTGCAAGGTTGCCTGGTCTTGCCTCTTCCTCTCTCCCTTGAAAAAATGGTTGCTGTACTCTTTGATGTTGACCACCCTTATTAGGCATTTCTGGACCACCGCTAGTGCCCTAATTGCTACTGTTAGAGGTATCAGAGAATGTCACATATTTCTTGTGGTATCTCAAATTATTTTGGACCCCATTATTCCCACGGTTAGTGTTCATCAGTTGGTAGAACCCTAGTACTAGGTATGGGTACGTCTTGTCTTCCTTATAGTTGTCGATGTACTTTTTTAATTTCCAATTTATTTTAATCTATGATGAATTACTTGATTTTTTAAATGTCTTCATTCATCTTTTCCAGTTGAGTTTTTATGCCTGGAATAACTGACTCTTCTTGTATTTTCATTTCAAAAAGAGCTAGTTCATCTTTCTGGTTTTTTTGCCTCTTACTCAGCAGTTTCAATTATGAGGATTACCCAACCTCTACAGCATTTGTTACCTACCCCACTGAAATTGGTCTTGAATTTAGCATTGTCTAGAAAAACTCTTGTCATATTTTGAACCTGTAATCCCTCTGGGATTACTCCTGCTTTTAAGTATTCCAACATAAATTGGCCATGGGATTCGGTGCGAACAAGTTTTTTCTTTTTCTGTGTAATTGCATCTAGATCATTGGTGTTGGGGGTATTATCTGTAGTACCGGCCGTAGGTTGTCCCAACATAGAGGGTAGGTCCAAAAGTTTTTAAAATAATTTGTCGGAGAATGAGACTATGTTTATGTTCTCCATGGTGCCTTTCAATGGTGCTCAGTCAACCAAAGGGTTGTCCTTAATTGTAAAATCACCTGTTAGAGCACAAGGGCCCTCTTTTTTGTTGCTGGGTGCTGTTGAGATGAGGAAAGCTTAGCAATATAAACAAAAACAGGAGCTCACAAGCTACCCCAACTTACACACAATTGGGGATCAGATATGGTGTAATCATTACAATATTGCTATATATAAATCAGCAATGTTCAACAGGTCATAGTCAATTAAAAAACTATTCAAAAACATTTTTTAAAAATCTTCAGATAACAGACCAACAAGGGGAAACTACTGTGCCACATGCTAGCATTGCTGATAAGTGACAACATTTATAGTGATGTTAGTAACATGGGTGGAAAAGCAATTCATAATGTATCTTGGATAAGAAGTTCACTGGGAGCATCAACACAGAATGTGTTTCTGGCTTAATGGGAGGGGTGGTGTAGTCACATCTGTTCTCTATGGAGTTAAGCCCTTTAAGCCGTCTTCAGGGCACATGAGGATTGATAATGTATACACGTTAGAGGGTTTGTCTCCTGTCAAGTGCTTTTTAAAGAAAATACACCACAGAGATACATATTGAAAACCTGACCGATGTTAAAACAGTAATAGAAGCAATGAATAGAGAAAGGAAGGCACACTCCTGATTACCCACCTATCATTTCTTGTGTGTGTGTAGGGCTGTGGGTGATGGGTGCCGCAACAAAAATGATGCGATAATGAAATACCGATTACTGAAGGAGGAGAGAGAGGAGAGGCAATTTGTCCTCCCTACATCACGAAGCTGTATTCAATATATTTATTAGGCCATAGTAGCAATATTTTTATTGCCTTGTCTCTTCTTACGTCAGTGTTGTTGGATATTCGATGCTGAGAGAAAGTGCCTGTCTGGGATTCCCAGTTATATATTTGTGTGTCCATGGTTCTCTGTATAGGACTCAGCGATGTCCTATATGGTTCAGAAGGCAACAACAAGATTTTATATTTTTATGTTAATAACGGGGGTGGGGGCGATGTTCATATCACGTTTATAAAGGTCGGCTGGAACACCATCTTCAAGGTACCCAAATTGATTTGAGATTGTCTCCTTTTCAACAGTTATTTCACAAAATTGGGATAACTATTTCATTGGACAGTTAGTTCTTCCTCTGTTATCATAACAGAATCCTGGAGAAATCCTTTGTTTGAGAAATCCTCCAGCCAAGCACTGGCAGGAATATTATCCTAAACAGCATCCTCAATATTTTCATTCATTGAACCTTAAGCACCCACCTCCTCCAAAGCCGCCTGGTGTCCCATGCTGTCCCTGAGCCATAGATTCTTGTCCACGCCATCATTCCTGCTCGTATTTTGGCTGTAGTTAAGCTCCTTGTGTACTTAGGTCTACTTTCACCTAATCGTTTTTTCAGGACATTATCTTCTTTGACAGTCATTCAAAGAGCAAGGTTAGCACACGTTTACAACACATTGATCCTGCTAGTCACTGAGAACTGCCTTATTAACCGAGTTAAGATCGCAAAATACATGAAGAAAATATCTATCCTCTTTACTATCTGTCAGGCAGATTGTGGTCTGAAAACTGCTAATGGAAAATGCGACGCACTAAAGAGTGTTATGTTGAGGCTGGTGCATGAGAGTGCATTGCGCTCTCCCTGGCACCAGGACGTCAGAGCTGCTGGGCAATAAGGGGGCGCAGGTAAGTGTTCCATGGGGGAACGGGGTGGGTGGGCATAAGAGCAGGAGGCCACACAATGGTAAGCAGCCGGTGCAGGGGTTAGATGCCCAAAAGAGACAAGAGGGAGAGCAAAAGGTCTAAGAGCGATGTTGCAGGGAGTGAGCTGTATAGGGCGGCCATCCGCAATGTTGCCCTTTGGTTTGCAATTTAGGGACCTAAATCCCTGACAAACAGGCCATAAAAGATGTCATTCTGATACCTATTACTATATTCAAACTATTTTCTGACCATTTAAACTTTCTTTTAGCATTGACACAAAAGGTTGACCTGGGTTGTGGTTTATATTGCCAGGGTCAGACATTCATACCAGCACTACAGGAAGTGGATAATGAGCACTCTCTGACCCAATTAGAACACCGAAATCATCAATCATTTCACAATTAATTATTCTACATATCATTAAACCAATAGGTGCAAATGTGGGTCTGACAAAAGTTCCCTTTGCTGGAATGTTTGATGAGTGAGGATGGGATGAATAGTTACATCAGCTTTTACAGAAACAAATACAGTCAGTCTGTCAAATTTGATTTATTCGAAAATGATTTCAATAAGCACGTATAACACAGATTAAAACAATACAGTACTATAAATAGAATATCCAGATACAGTTCATAAGTTTAAAGAGAAACACTGTAATCAGGGACTTCTCATAACTATAACAGCAATGAGGATAGTAAATAGCATCCAACAACCCAACAGACACAGGGATATTTACAGGCTGATTCATGTAATTCCTCTCAAAAGTGTTGCACGCGGCTGGCGCACAGCGTGCCCGTGCGAATGTCTGCGCCAGCCGCGTGCGATAAAATCAATTTCCGCGCACAGCGTATTCATGGATTCTCGCCTCCAAAAGCAGATGTGGCGGAGAGTGGCGCAGCGACCCTGCTGCAGTGCCAGTTACGCCCCCAAGAATGCCCTTGCGCAAGGAAAAGCCATCAAGATCGCAAAACCATCGCAAAGGGCCGTGCCAACCCTGTACCAGTTTACCGGACTGGCAAACAGCAAACGCAAAGCGGGGAACGCGTATTACGGGTGTCGGGAACACGCGTGCGCCAGAAGTTTCACACGCAATCAGGCCTGGGGAGCATGTGCGTGTATTTCAGGGGTGCGCGAGAAGTTCCACACGCGATCGGGCCTGGGGGAGCGTGTGCGTGTATTTCAGAGGTGTGCGAGAAGTTCCACACGCGATCGGGCCTGGGTGCGTGTAGTCCATAGGTGCGCGAGAAGTTCCACACGCGATCGGGCCTGGGGGAGCGTGTACATGTTTTTCAGAGGCGCGCAAGAAGTTCCACACGCGATCGGGCCTGGGGGAGCGGGGTATGTGTATTTCAGGGGCTCGCGGGTGGTTTTTCACACGATCGGGCCTGGGGGAGCGGGGTACGTGTATTTCAGGGGTGCGCGAGAAGTTCCACACGCGATCGGGCTTGGGGGAGCGTGTGCGTGTATTTCAGGGGTGCGCGAGAAGTTCCACACGCGATTGGCCTGGGCGCGTGTAGTTCAGAGGTGCGCGAGAAGTTCCACATGCGATAGGCCTGGGCGCGTGTAGTTCAGAGGTGCGCGAGAAGTTCCACACGCGATCGGGCCTGGGGGAGCGGGGTACGTGTATTTCAGGGGTGCGTGAGAAGTTCCACACGCGATTGGGCTGGGTGCGGGTATTCCAGGGCTGCGCGGGAAGTTTTACATGCTCACCTACAACACGTATTCATGGAAACGAACGTTGCCAATCCGGAAACACGTACGCCAGCAGGAAGTAGGCGTACGTCCCCCCACACAGCATAAAAGTGCACGCAAACAACAAACAAGCTCAGACGCCAGGATGAACATACCGTTCCTAGCAGCAGTGGCCGTGGGATACCGCAGGAGGAGGAGGAGGATAGTCCGGGCCAGAATTTTTACACCCAGAACCAGCCTTTTTGGGATGTCTGATGACCATGTGTATGGGAGGTACAGGTTTCCACCTCACATAATACTCGACCTGGTCAGTGAGTGGGAGGATGACCTCACATCAACCACCCTGTGCTCCCAAGCACTCAGCCCCCTGGAGAAGGTCCTCAATGTACTGCACTTCCTGGCCACTGGATCATTTCAGCGGACAAGTGCCATAGTGGGGGGGTGTCACAGGCCACGCAGTCACGCTGCCTACACCAGGTCTTGGCCATCATCACTGCATGCCCATCAGTCCGCAGGCACATATACCTGCCCAGAACACCTGCAGAAAGGCAGGCTATTGCCCAGGATTTCTACAGGGTGGCACAATTCCCCAAAGTGCTAGGTGCAATTGATTGCACCCATGTGGCTCTACGTCCCCCCAGGGCAACTGAGCACATCTATAGAAACCGCAAGCACTGGCATTCCATCAACACCCAGGTAGTATGTGATGCCAAGGGAATCATCACCTCAGTATACGCCAACTATCCAGGCTCCACCCACGACAGTTTCATCTACAGAATGTCTACCCTAAACCGGGACATAGAAGCTGGGCGGCATGGCGATACATGGCTGCTTGATGAGTATAAATGCCACTGTGCATGCATGCATGTCAGATACTGAGTAATGTCACAAACCCACTGATGATACCCATCACCACCTCCCCAGGGGACAGTGCCTACCCTCTCAGCAGCCACATGATGACGCCAATTCGGAACCCCACCACGCCACCCCAGGTAAGATACAACACAGCCCACATTGCAACCCGGGGCATCGTGGAGCGCACATTCGGAGTGCTGAAGTCACGCTTCCGCTCCCTTGACCGTTCTGGCGGGCAGCTGTTATACGCTCCCCTAGTAGTGTGCAGGATCACAGTGGCAGCATGTGTCCTGCACAACGTTGCAACACGCCGGGGCCTGGCCGTGGACATGGTGGTGCCCCCACATCCCCAACCACATGCATGCCCACTGCGCATGGGAGGGGAAAGGGCACGGGGTGAGGCAGCCCGTACGCAGCTTGTGGCTAATTACTTCACATAAAATCACACCCCTGTGGAGTGCACACAGCCCTGGCACATACCAGCTGACAATCAATGATGATTGTAACTGACAATTATGATGTGTCAATGGACAGTCAACTGTCACAACCATACCAGCCTGAGATTGTACATCTGGAAGTGTTCCATTGTGTGCTTCCCTACCTACACAAACACCACCAATGGTGTGTTCCAAAGACACACTTCTATGCTGCTAAAATCATTACCCCCTTGCAAGACACAAAATGACAACAGTGCCATGTCACCCAACCCCTCCCCAGCACCGCCACCCAACACACCATGGCATGACATGCCATGTGAGAGCAAACAAAGTCATCCCCCAAACATGACACGTGTCACAAAGTACAGTGTCCCTAATGGAAACTGGCCACACACAATATGCCCACATAAATGTAGAAACAACAGCACACATGACCAATACTTACCACAATACTATCGACATAGCATAAACATGACAGTACTAAGGCAAAGGATACGTAGTCTTACAACATGAGAATGCCAGCACATCCACCACCTCCAACTGTACAGTGTTGTTGCCACGCACATCTGGAAGTCCACTGCTCACAACATGAGCTCCATCTCCAAAGTGGACAGCCTTGTGAAGACATGAGGAATGAACCTGCAAATTAGGAGGGAGACATGGATGCACAAGCACACATCAATACACCATGCAGTGCACAATACAACAACGATATGCACTAGGAATGTATACACAGTATTGACTACAGACTGCCCACACAGCTCATGGGAGTCCAACGTCACTGTGTAATTCACTGTCACTTGGGCACACCCTTTGCAAGCCCATGGAAACGGGAAGCAGGAGGGGTGTGTGTCTCACAAACCCAAGCATCTAACCCAAACTCAGGACAAGCCTGCATGTGCCCAGCCGGAATACAGTGGATGCCCACGGGAGCCACACAAGGCAACACACTGCAACAAAAAAATCAAAAATCAAAAATCAAAAATGGCCATGTGTGGGCCAGGGGGGTGGGGGAGGCCACCCAGGAGGTCCGAGGACAGGGTGCCCACCAACAGCCACCTGCGTGAATGTTGCGAAAAAAAAACACCTCCATGGGCTCATGGCCTGCACGGCTACTAAATAGTGGGAGATTCACTGCTGGATTTGCTCTCCTCAACCTCTGCTGCTGCTGCCACAGGAGGTGGTGGTGCCATGGGAGGCAGCCCACGCAAAGCCCTAGTTTGGTCCTCCATGGCAGCAAGCATGCAGGTCTGGAAGGCCTTGTTCTGGAGGTATATGGTGCGGAGATCCCCATGCAACACCCGACGTGTTGCCCGGACCTCCGCCCGAGTTGCCTGCATCTCTGCTGAGAGATACGGGTGACACGCTCCAGCAGCTGTTCCGTCCTGGTGACAGTGGAAGCCTCAAGGTCCACAAGAGTCTGCCTGAGGTGCCGGACCTCTCCCCTCAGGGCTTCCCTCTGTCCCTGGGCATCTATAGAAATTGATTCCCTCAGATTGTCCAGGGCCGCCTGTCTGTCCCTGTTGGACGCCAACATGTCCTCCCTGACTGATTGGCAAATGGAGTCTGTTGCCTGCTGTAGTAGCTCCATCTCCCTTTCTGGGGGGACAATGGAAGTGGCCACCCTCTCCATGGCTTGAGCAATCATTTCTGATGATGCTGCCTGTTGGTTGGCCATACCGTAAATGGATTGCTCCCATGCGGTATTGCCTGGTGGCGGACGGCCACCGCGTTGGCTGGCACCACACCTATCTGGGGCAAGGCGAACTGCACCTTGCTGTGTCGGCACTGCCTGAGGCTGCAGGACTGCATCTCCCCTCTGAACTGCTGGCCCAGGAACAGGATCAGATGTTGCGGAGTGTGGCCCTACACCCGTAACCACCACAGGCGCACCTACTAACACTGACATCCCCATAGTGGGTTCTACCCCTGGTGCAGGTGGGTCGGACAGAACAGTATCCCTTCCATGAACACACACCTGCGAATCCACATAGGCCTCATCCGAATCAACACCTGAAAAGAGTTCTGGGGAGGTGCAGCCAGGGACACCCCTGGACAGTATGGCCTGTAGCAAGAGAGGGTTCTCCCCCACCACCAAACCACATCCCCCACTGGTGCCTGGTCGTGCTTCAGATCCCTCCTGGGCCTGCACCATCTCCTCTCCCTCAACAGCATCAGGTGCGTCATCCTCTGCAAAAACATGAAAGACAAAAAATGGGAACAGGCATTAGCACCATGGCACGCTATTAGGCCAGAAATAAGCTACAGTACCAGTACTTGATTTACACATGTCCCACATGACTATAACCCTCCCATGCATGCACTGTCCATGAGTTGGAAGGGGAGGAAAATGTCAGACACTGATGACACCAAGATGGGAGAGCAACACATCAGCTGCATGCTGGCTAGCAGTGCCACCACACATTGGCCTGTGAGTGGCATGTCCAATACACATACATGACACATGCCATCACACAGATATATATGCGACAATAGGGCAGAGTGATGCGCAGTAGAACCAGGTGAATTCCTACAATCAGCCTGAATGAACACAGCTAAATACGGAACAATGTTGTAGCAAGATGCCACTTCAAGGGCAACTGGCGCGATGTAGTGCAAAACGCCTACTGTGGCCAGAAGGGATACTGTAATACCCAAAACCCGGGGCACCGAATGCATTGGATGAAGCACATGGGTGGGCCAAAACACTCAGGCACACACACCCTGACCTGGCACTCAACCAGAACCCCTCCCACAAACAACATACACATGAATCACACACACATGCATGTGCACTCACCGGACAATGCCTCGTAATCTGGCAGTTCTCCCACACCTTGGATCTGCTCCTCTGTGATGTAGGTCCCAGCAACATGCTCATGTAGAGTGAGTTCTATGTCCTCTTGTGGAGACCCACCTCCAGTCACCAGAGTTGCGGCATGACTTGAGGCCAGCTTTTTCTTTGCCCTACGCTTAAGGTCGTTCCAGCGCTTGTAGCACTCAACAGCTGTGCGCCTCATAAACCCGCGATGGACTGCCAGTGTGCCTGACGTCGAGCAGGTGTAATCTTACACCCTGAAGTGACCAACATTTCGGCGTCATGTTCGGACACATACTGCACAAGTGCATCCAGTTCGGCATCATTGAAGCTAGGCTTCCTTGGCGTGCCGGACCGTGTAGCCGTGTCGGGGTCATCAGCCTGTACTGGACGAGCACTCTTCCTCTTTCTTTTTGTGGGTGGTGGGGATCCGGAGTGCCCTACGCCGCTCTGGACACTAGAGGCAGGAGCACCGGTGGACTGTGTAGTAGTAGTGTGCGATGGCACACTGACCACATGACTTTCTGCAGGCATTAGCTGAAGTGTGATGATGGCAGGGGGAACCTCAGTCTGATGTACCGGGACCAACACTGTCCTTGCTGGGGGAGTCAGAGCTGGGGTGGACGGAGCTGCAGCTGCCCCTGCAGCCTCCCCACCCCGCCTACTCGGGGCAGCAGATGACATGGCTGCCCCTGTACCACGGGGCCTGGTGACACTGGCTTGTGCCACCACCCGTGGCCTAGACTTGGCGACCTGGAAGTCAGCCTGGGAGTCACCCTGTGCTAGGTCAGGTGCCACAACGGGCCGGTCCAACAAGGGCTGAGCAGGGATGGTGTCAGCCACGATTCCCTCAACCATGGGGGGGGGTGTGTCCCTGACTGGTCCTCCACATGTGGGGTGCTAGGGGGAGTCTGCAAATCCTGGCCACGTCCCCTACTGCGCCCACCACGCCCACCTCTTGAGGCTCGGCCACCTTTGTCACCCTTACCACTGGCTCGCCTCCCAGCCATGGAGTTGTGCATATGGGAGTTGCAGTGGACAATTGTCCTGGGCAATTGGGGGTCAAAGGGGTAGGGTACTAGATGGAATTCGTACCCAAGTGCTCTAGCAAGGCTGTATGGAACCCCTGGGGAAAGATGACGGGTCACGCAACGCACAGGCACCCCTAAAAAAGAAAATGACGTGCACACGACCCCTCGTAGACCACGTGCGTGGGAAAAAGGAACCTGCACTACGCTGTGGCACCCAGAAACACAAAAATGAATGTATGCGTGTCACACGCAGCCTACAATGACCTCTTAAGGGGTACGCTACACACAGGGCTAGCACAGTTGGTAAATACGTGTGCGACTCACCGTCTGCCTGAGAAAAGAGCGTGAAAAATATGCGCGTCTGCGCGTTGGCAACACCCCCGCCAAAAGAAGAATTGTACACTGTCTGAGGAGACAGGACAAAAGGAGAAGTCAACGCTGTTTGAGGAAACAGGTCGAAGAGAAAATCAGAAAAATACTGACAGAGGTAACAGGGAGTACGAACTAGAAACGCTGTGAAGTAAATCGCGTGTGAACCGACAAGAAGTACAGATTTCACCCACTCGCTCTCCACGGGAAGCATGTACAAGGAAATGACGTCCTACACGCACCTTTTAAACCGCACCACACGTCCAACGTCACTTCCGTGTATACGCACTGAGGCACTATCCTCCAATTACGCGGGCTGACACTCCGACGTGCAGTTTTTGGTCTTGTAACATTCCCCCGGGTACAGGGACACTCCCGCACGTGTCATGTCACAGACGCGCCTGCGCTGTCAGGGCCTTTGGTCCAATGGAATCGTGTACACAGGCCAATCGCGTGTGGAACTTCTCGCGCACCTCTGGAATACACGCACACGCTCCCCCAGGCCCGATCGCATGTGGAACTTCTCGCGCACCCCTGAAATACACGCGCCCAGGCCAATCGCGTGTGGAACTTCTCGCGCACCCCTGAAATACACGCGCCCAGGCCAATCGCATGTGGAACTTCTCGCGCACCCCTGGAATACACGCGCCCAGGCCAATCGCGTGTGAAACTTCTCGCGCACCCCTGAAATACACACGCCCAGGCCAATCGCGTGTGGAACTTCTCACGCACCTCTGAAATACACGCGCCCAGGCCAATCACGTGTGAAACTTCTCGCGCACCCCTGAAATACACGCACCCAGGCAAATCGCGTGTGGAACTTCTCGTGCACCCCTGAAATACACGCGCCCAGGCCAATCGCGTGTGGAACTTTTCACGCACCCCGGGAATACACGCGCCCAGGCCAATCGCGTGTGGAACTTCTCACGCACCCCTGGAATACACGCGCCCAGGCCAATCGCGTGTGATACTTCTCACGCACCCCTGAAATATACGCGCCCAGGCCAATCGCGTGTGGAACTTCTCGCGCACCTCTGAAATTCACGCACACGCTCCCACAGGCCCAATCGCGTGTGGACCTTCTCTGGCGCACATTTTTTTCCTGCGCAGGGACGCTACCGCCTGCTTTCGTGTGGCGGACATGTATGGGCCTGTGCGCGTCTTTGGCCGTGCTCTGTTTTTCCCTATTCGATTCCATGAATACGTGTTGCAGGCGAGCGTGTGGGCGTTCTGCGTACTTGTCTCCTGTACTTCCCCCGTGACGCCCACATTTTCACGAGTTGTTCCCCATTCTGCGTGTGACGCCCCCTGTTACGCCTACTTTTGTTATGTGTGCCGCGCTATGTGCGAATTCGCTGTGGCCTTATCGCACGGCGTTCGATGACCTGTGCGCCAGCGTGCGCGGCGCACTTTTTCAGCGCACATCCCACATTTTGCGCGTGCAGAGGCTTCCATGAATTGATGTGCGATGTTTTCTGTGCGATAATCGCACTTGCACTGCGATTTTCGCTATTTCACTGCGAATCGCACGTTTTCGCACGCGTGCACCCTTTTTTCGGCGCACATTAATTCCATGAATCGGCCTGTTAGCTTCCTGGAGGAAATGCAGCGCTCCTCTGCATTGTATAAAAGTATAGGTCCTTAAAAGTGGTTATAAATATCTAACTCTGGGAAAACCACAGCAGTGACAATAAATAAAGTGTGTAGTACTTTCTTTTTCAGACACATTGCAGTGGCAAGACTTAGAGCCATTCTGTAGCCATTTCGATGTGTTCACAGCCAGAGGCAATTGATTCATGCAAGATAGCGTAATATAGCGTCTTGAAAGTTGGTTAGTCACATGCACTAAATAGTTTGTGAAATCATTCTTAATATGTGAGTTGGAATAAAGGTCCTTACAGACGACTTTGAGTGGCAAGAAGCCGTGAACAGTGAACCAGTGAACAACCCCCTGCCATCATCACACTTCAGCTAATGCCTGCAGAAAGTCATGTGGTCAGTGTGCCATCGCACACTACTACTACACAGTCCACCGGTGCTCCTGCCTCTAGTGTCCACATCTCCATATGTGAATTCTTCAGATGCACCTTAATGTTAAAGGTTATTTGTGAAGAGTCAAGAAAATACTCTGTTAAACCTGCACTGGAGAATGAGCTCTTCGTAGTACGAAGACAATTTATAAAAAGACAGTTACAGCACCTTTAGCGCACCCTCTTATGGACGGGCAAGCTGAGATTAAAACTGTTGAAAACACATCCAAATAAAGCATGTCTAATGCCCAAGTTTCCTACAAAAGATTCAAATCACAATTGAAACAAAATACCACCAATCTGGGTATCTTTCGATGAAGCCCTGCTATATTCCAGGACATACCATTGTGATTCCTTTTGAGGTAATCAAATCTATTCTATGCCTCCAAATCTAGTAACTGCTCAATTAGTAAACCCCAAGGATTATCATGGTCAAACCTTTTCTTCCTCTCATGAGAAGTCATGCAACCACACAAATTACAATTTGAATGTTCTCATGACTGGATTAGTGACTGACTCTTCAAATAGGCGAACACAATTGCGTAAGATTGTACTGTCAGGACTAGAAGGCATCATAGCAACTTGTTCGCCAATTCAAAAGATTTGAATTCACCTCACCAGTATTTTGCGACCCATCTTGTGAAATAGTACAAGGTAGTGAAGAGGAAATCATCTGAGCAGAGTCAGTGTGTTGCATGACACGTTAAGATTGCAAGACTGAGCATTTCCTACTGGTAATGTTCTTAATTCTATGTCTGAGGTCATTGGAGGAGAAGTGTGTAATTCTATTGTTAGTAAACCTTCAGCCAAATATGTTTCCAATAGCGTTACTTTATAAAAGCGTAGTTGTCATTTGCTTGAACAGAAAAATGAATTCCTGCTCTGATGTCATGCCTTACAATCCCCAGGTGTACATGGTGCAACCAATGAATTGTTTTATTTGTTAGTGGCTCAGACTCCTTCAATGTTACCTTTGGGAGCCTGGAGACTCCACGCCTACACACAACATTTGGTCTAGGCTTACGTTTCTTGAAATTAATCTCCATTATTGTCCTTTTTACTCTACTCACATCAGACACATTATTATTTGAGTTATCTTCTGCTGTTTGCTTGAAATGGTGCATATCTTCTCTATTAAGAGAAACCAATGCTTAACCTTGTTTGCAGCATGATACTCTATTACCTTCACGATTGGATCACTTGATGGTGTAACCTTTACTGCATGTGTCACCTTAGTAATACCAAGAGTCATTTGTTCAGGGACTGCATGCTTAGCTTAGTGTTACGTTTCTCCTTTACGTGTTTTACGTGGTATTTGCATAAACTTTGAACCGTAGAAGTTATAATAGATGATACCTATATAGAATTCAAAACATTTTGGGGGGAAATTCTCAGCAAATTAAGGACAATGTTTGGGATTTCAACTTATTTTCTGGGTAAAAAAGTGCAAATAAATAAATGTAACACGGTTTCAGCCATTCTTGAAAATAGCAACATTCAGTAATAGAAAAAGTCCTTAGGCAAAACAGGCCTTGAAAATGACAGAGATGTGGCTGGGTGGTCTAATACCCATCATTAATACCTTTGCAAATGTATTGGTGGTTCAATGGCATCGATCCGGGCTTCTCACTGTTGTAAGTGCGTTCTCTTCGGTTCAGGGATGCATCAGCGGCAAGCTGGAAAGCAGATGCGGTCTTGAAGTGTCTCCTCGAGTTGTGCGGATCCGGCAGTCACAAGGTTCGGTTGCCAGTTGAGGTTCAACAGCGGTTGAGCGGGTACGAGGATATGCAGATGAATCGGTTCGATGCAGAGCGGCGATGAAAAGCTGGTGCTTCGAATGGTGACTCGAGCAATGAAAGGCAGTAGTCCTTTGTTCGTCTGAGCCAAGGCAACAGTGCACTTCAGCAATGAATGGAGTCCAACAGCAAATGGCGGATCAGAGAGAGATGAACGCCAATAGCCGCTTCAAAGGGTCTAAGAGTTTCGATCACCAACAAACTCACTGAAATCATGGCTTGCAATGGGTCAGCATTGAAAACAGGGATCATGGTTGTTCAGGCTTACAGGAGCTGTGAGTCCCACTCCAGGGTCTCAAGGGCCAAGGTTAATCCTTTTCTCAGGCTCCAAAACATGGTTCCCGGCTGGCACACACCTACAGGGGTCCTGCAACACAGTGAGTTCACCTTCAATGGACCATGGGGATGGTCAGGGAATAGAGCTCACCTCTGCCTTCGAACACCTGACTTCACCTCACACCTGGAGGACATTAGAAAGAACTGCTCTCTCACCAGGGTCCTCTCACCATGGTCCAGCAACATCTTCTTCCATGATTGGATTTCAGAGATAATTCAAAGACCCCTACTTTTAAAGGCAAAAGCCCACAGATGATTGCACTAAAGCTAGCCTGCTTTACGACTCCAATCCATGCTCTTGAAATAAGTGGATGTTGCCTTCCTGACATCAGACCCACCAGACTGCTTTGTATTACAGGAAGTGGAGGGGACAGGAAAGAGAGAAAGAGAGACAGAAAAAAACAAGATGGCAAAATCTTCCCCTAACTGTACAGACGTCTCCCTGGCTACAATAACCCTGCCTCCTGCCCTTCTCACTCGAATAAAAGGCCTTTAGAAATGCAGCATCCTGGTGTGAAGCCTAGCCCTTTGTGAAAGGGTGCGCCCATAGATTCCTGTTCCCAGGCCACCTTCCACCAAGTCTGGAATGATTACACATAACCCTTTCACAACTGAACTGGACCAGAATTGCTGACAGATGTGTGATATCAATTTAATGTGGCTGGGATAAGTATGAGAGATGCTGGCCATCATACTCTACCTCAGGTCTGGTTTATATTTACAGTTTACTGTGCCACCAGGACAGGATCCTCAGAGTTATGCAATTTCTGGTTCAGGGGTGCATGGGGATTCAAAATGGCACAGAGGCGCAATGTGGGGTATAACTCTGGGATTTATGTAAGTAAGGAATATATGGGTAACAAGCCTCGCCAGTCTACAGCCTTCGCCACGTCTTCTCCAACCGCTTTGTCTGTGGTCATTCCTCGAACCTCCAGCACTCGCCCTCGAGCTCGACCTGACGGGTGACATAGTGTAACCAGCAGGTGTGATACTACAGATAAGTATGAGAGATGCTGGCCATCATACCCTAACTCAGGTATGGCTTATATTTATAGTGTAATGTGCCTCCACAGAGTTATGCAATTTTTTGGAGCAGGGGTGAATACCCTAAATGCAATCCTTGTGCTGCAGACACTTGGCTGTCACTGCAGCGGTCAAGAGGGCATATATGACCTCTGTACCTGCTCTGTGCCACTGCTAGAGCAGGCACTGCAAATCCGAATGCTGATGCAGCAGGGCACAAGTACACACAATGCTTATGGTATGTAGCTTATGAAAGGGGAATCTGACCAGCAGATTTCCCTTTCAGAGATGGAAGTACCTGCATTGTTGTATTATTTAATACAAATCTTTAAAAAAGCCAGGGCTTTCATGCCCTTTCCAGAGGGCAATTCATCTCCCTCACGGGAAACTATAAACACTACCATTAGCAGATGATGTACATTTAAAGGAGATATTGTGCTTCTGTATACCCAAGTGGGTATGTTCTGTGCAATTCTTTATTTTATATCCAGTGTTCTGGGAAAACAGGATGAAGAATTTAGTTAAAAAACAGGGAAACATGCTAGCCTTTCATTCCTTGACAAATGCAATCTCCAAACTTTAAAATAAATCATTTTCATGTCCAAGAACATCTAGGATGAAGGCCTCTGCTGCAAAACAAAAGTGTTGGGGTTACTGGAGTGTGAAAACAAACTGTGTGACCTTGGATTTATTACGATAACAGAGAATGGAGATTTAAAATTCATTGAAATATGAATAAACATACCTCACTATGTTCAAGTCAGGCAGACCAATTTAAGAGGATTGTTGAGAGAAAAAAAGTCAAACAACAACTTAAAAACAAACGAAAACATGGATTCTTTTTTTAGTTTACCACTTGGGGCTTCCCCTCACTAGTGACCCAAATAGAGGTGTTGGCATAGGTTTGGTCAATGGTGGACATAGATTGCTCTTTTTCTCGCAAGACATCGCTCTGTCAAAAGCCCTGAAGTCTGCATCACATTGTTTGGATGCCTCTTGTGGTAGTGCAGAGGTCTAGTGACCAAACCTAAGATTCTGCCCAAATTGACTTGTCCTTGTTTGGAAGGTATGAAAGGCAGAGTAAATTCTTTCTCAATTCATAAATATTTGGGATAATGTTTTGTTAGTTAAATGATGAAGATAAAGTTGCAGATGTTGTGCACGTAGTGTATGCTCTTTCTGGGATTGTCTTTATATTGTTTTTAGGATGTGCGCTTAAGTTAAGAGATTTCTTCCTCCTGCTTGTGACTTTTAAAACATTTTCTTTCTGACACTCGAGAGCTGCTGCTACATTGATCTTTGGAGCCACTTCTATATACCAGTGACTGTGTATAATGGTATCTGTATAGACAGACTGTAACCATATATGTATTTGAATGCATTGGCAGTGCTTATAGACAGTACTACGAGTAAATGTTTTCTAATAGCTAGCTTTTTCTCCTGTGCCTAAGTATGGTGTATTCTTTGGGAGTGTGCTGCCAGTTTGTGGTGCTTTAATTTTGCTTTTGATAGCCCAAAGTTAATGGCAGGAGACGTGTATTTTGCTTCAAATGATCAAACCACAAACCACAATCTTACCATCATCCAGGAAATCTGACTTCATCCCTTCAAAAGTATCAGCATTTCTCTCTGATCGAAATTGTGTTTTTGCCTAATTGATGAGTCCATGAACAATCACATTGGTGTGTTAATGACTTCTAATGATAGATTGTCTATATTTTAGAAATATCTTTTAGAGAGGACTCTCTCCTAGTATTTTTGCATTTTGACTTGAGTTTGATGATCAGAGTTCTAACAGTGAGATACTGGTTTCTGTACACAACTAGACCTGTTGCCCCAGCGGGCCTTATATGGGACGTATGTGTGATTCATAGTATCATGAATATAATATGGATACACTGGGAGTGATTGGAGCACTCTCAAGGCAGGACATTGCCCAGTTTGTTTCATAAGAATCCATCACATTCTGGATCCCTGATTATAGATTTTCTCTGTAAACTACCCATGAATCTCTTTGAAATGTACTATAGACATGTGTTGCCGTATTTCAAGAAAGTCTTTAATAAAACTGTTGTTGCTCACTCTGGTGGTTAGTTTGAATGAGGGGTAGGAATTCTGACAAAACAGGAAGGTGAATGTTATAACACTTCTTCATAGCATCAAATGTGCGGTCGCTGTCAAAGATGATATGAAGGATTTTAGCTTTTTCTGAAGTTGCTAGCGGTGTTCATAGATTTGAACGCTATTTGTCAGTGCAGATCATTATGACCACAGCCCACCGCCCGGGGTTATGGATCTGCACGAGGCTGCACCAGTCGGTCCTCTGTTCGAGCCACACATGTTTTATATTACCACTCATGTCTCACTCATCCCTGGAACGGAGATAATAATTCACTGGCCCAAGATTTTGCAGCGATCAAGGTTTATTATAAGATACTAAAAGAATCCCAAGTGTAAACCCAAAAGAACTCCTTTGTGATTTCAACCCTTTCTGTCGTTCCAATGCCTTTTATAATAGAGTTATACCAGATGCGTCCCAAATTCATGTCCCACCTCTACGTTTTCTCTCTTGTGTCCTTCTGACCACATGCATCTTCAACCTTCCAACTATTAAGTGTCTGTGTGGCTAAATGTCTCTGAAGTGGGTACACCATGAGTTTGCCAGTCTATGTAGAAACTGTAAACTCTATAAGGTGTAGAGGCAGGGCAAATGCAAGGCAATATATCCTTCTCCTGAAGTCAGAGGTGCAGCACATCAGCCAAGGACAACTATGTACTGCTCGGCAGGACCTTTCCGGCCCAATTCGATGGGTGGGATGTCTGCTCTTCTGTGTGGTTCCTAGCCCCCTTTCCCGAGGAACTCATTTTCTGCCTCTAGGCGAACAATAGAGTGACCTTGATGAAGCCATATCTACAAAACAGGTTCCTGTGAGGTTCATCTGTAGAGCTTTTGTGGTATTGCACAGCAGAGATAGAAGGGGTATCAATCTTCAGAGAATCGGAAGGGAATCACAAGTGCTAACCATCTCTATTCATCCTTCGACAGGTGATAAGATAAGCTGGTTCGAGCTGGATTCCCCTACAGCCCTAGCTGGGGCAGTGTTCGATCAGCCTTACCTCTGTACTCTTTTATCTGCACATGGGGGAGGAGAATGTGGTGCCTGCTACCTTAGACTTGTTGAGTTCAGCAACTTAAATTAATCCTAATGGGGTACACATGGAAGGAATACCTTCATTCAATTCAGCTCTTTAGCAAGACATTACTCAGCTGTAATGGTATATATCCTCTACCTTTTCTCCCTTTGACTAGTACATCTCGCATATCTGGCAATGTACTAGGCTTGATGGAACCTTTCAACTCCTAAAACCACACTTTCTGTTTCTCAGGTGCTGATTTATAAATTGTTGTCAAAGGAGATCTTACCATCCCCACAACTGAGTAAAAGAAATAGCCTTCTCACCATCACAAGAGCAATGACACTCACCACAAATCAAACCAGATACAAAATCGCAAAAGAGATTTTAGCAAACATTGAAAACAGAAGGGATGTAGGGTGAGCTAAAAGCGTGCAAAAAGAAATCCCAGAAGTGCACGTTTTTCAGATATATTTCTGCACTTTGCACCAATGAAGCTTTAGCCTCAACGATCAATGCTTCAGTTACTTCTGGGGGGGATGGGCCGTGACATTCACCATCACACGATATATGGGTAGGATAACTACCATATGTCATTCATTACTTCCAAATGGGGATGATGCTCTGCGGGGATCATATATTAACCTATTAGTTATCTTATTCCTAAGATCTGATTGTGGCCACTTGTGACACACTTTCTGGGCCCCGAATGAATCACAGTGCCCACTAAGCACAACACAATAGTCTTGTTGCCCAGTCTAGCCTCCGTGTAGATAAATGGTGTTGTTCACCCTTGCAACATCCTATGGTTTGTATTGGAAAGGAGCCATGGCTGGCCCACCATTCTTGTTGTGGGGTCATATTACACGTGTGTATATAAACTCATTGAACCCTTTCAGCAATTCCAACCTCTAATTGCTGGTCTAATTAACATTTCCAAAACATATCATTATAGGGTGGTGCTTCCAGGATGAAAAGGTGTGTTCCCCTACTTTCCAAAAGACGGTACCATAACCACAAGCTGAGGCACCCTTGCCCATTGCATGATCAGAGTCACTCCAGATGTAGACTGGCAAGCTTTCCAGTAATCCATTGACCACATTGGCACTCCATTTTCTTGTTTGCTGCTGGTGTGCCCTTGCCCTGAAACCAGTGTAAAGCAGTGCATCCACCTTTCCTTTCTGTGCTCCCTGCAGCCCCTTTGCCAGATTGATACGCATATGATGAACCATAACAGTGAAGTTTAGTTGCCTATTTATTTCTGTGTTGCCCTCCTGAAAGGCATCATCTATACTATTTAATGTGTGATCTATACTATTTAATGTGTGACCTGTCCCCAGAATATTATCGGTGTGAAGGTCTCCCAGGCCCAGCAACAGGTGGTGATGCACCTGCAAACGTTTCGCTCCCTGCTTTATATCATGGGAAACATTATTAATTATCTTGCTGAGCTCCGCTTAATTGGCTGAATTAAAAATACTTGCACTCATATGTACATAATTCCATGTGGGACCTCTGTCTTTCCTCGAGGATCCGCATGTGTGCTTTCCTTGTATAAGCACCTCCAAATCCATCTGCCAATCTTTTCCGAACTATTCAAATTGCTAGCGGCCTGTCATGAGAGGTAAGTCTATGGTGTATGGAACGTGCAACATGACAACATCACCCACCTATTTGCCTGTTGTCAGAAAAGTTGATGAGTTTATGGAGAGGCCATTTTTCTGAATTTCTTTGATATAACCTGCAGTACTCATGGTAATAAGCTCTGTGACATTGTCTCATGCCTGAGGTGGAAATCATATTTCTCTGAAGCTACTTAATGCATTCCATATCAAAACCATATGATTAAATCTAGTTTAAAGAATTCCGCCATGGTTCAGCTGCATCTAGTATCCTCCCCCAAGGATCTTCCACAGCCAAGGGATGCATATGGTCCTGCATCCTTTACCAAATTACAGGTTTGGGTATGAAAGTTGGGTGTGTGAATACTCCAGATGTATGACCATAAAGTTAACATCTGGTTCTTAGCACGTTCTGTTAATACACACCAGCAGTGTTTGCCTGCTAGTTTCAGAAAAAGAATACGACCACTGAAGATGAGCAAAACCCATATGTGTTCTTACCATTTCTGCGATCAAAAATCAAATTCAAATGTTATTAAATATGCACACAGCCATCACTGGCTTTACATATTACATATATTTACATTTACATCATCAATCACATATATACATTTATTTACTAAAAACTTTAAAATCTAGCTCTTGTCTTTCTAAAATACCAGCAGACAGTTCTCTTAAAATGGATAAACTGAATTCATAAAATTTCACCATATGGTATATGAGATTGACATAATTTCCCTCAAGCAGCTTCTTGCATATCTCTTCTATGTTTTCTATCTTACTTGTATTATCATATCGTCTCAGATAGTTAATTCTCAATTGATCAAGGCTTTCACAGTGGCACATAAGATGTTTATCCATTTCTATCTTATCAGTGCCACATAGTCTGCAAAGTCTCTTGTTTCTTGTAATACAAAGTTTAGCACCCAGCATTTCCAATGTGTCACATTTGTTAAAGTTAAAAAGCAGGTAAGCCCTCACTATCCTCGGTTGAGGAAACAGCTTTTGATATTTGGGATTTTTCCTGTCTACCGACCAGTATTCTAGGAATAGACCACTCATGTTCATAGACGCTAAATGTATCATGTCTCGTTCTTTTGCTTGTGTATAAATATCCATTTTCAATAGACATTTTACCTTAGCGTGAGAGACAGACAACCAAGTAAACATATTCTCTTTAGCCCATCTAACTATATCATACTTAGGCTATAAATCGTTTTTAGTTTACGATAATTCTCAATCTCATTAAATGTTTTCATCAATTCAACCACAAATGTGTTATTGTTGAGAGTATATAACTTCACAAATAACATGGCAGGTTTATATTCTAAAATGTCGCTGGCAAATCTAAAATTACATTCCAATAAAAGATATTCACAAGATACAGCTGTTGGTAATCTAAACAGCTGTCTTAACATTTTTCCTTCAAGCTTCTTAAGTTCTTTCATAAATTTCTTTCCCCGTACATCACCAGCATACAGTAGACATGATACAATTTTAGAGGAATATAACAGTAGAACAGTGTGCACGGAAAACCCACCTTGTCTTCCTATAAATTGATTCATGACACCTGCTATTTTTAGGCATTTCAATTTAGTCTCAGACCAGTGTTGGTTCCAAGTCAATTTATGATCTATTAGTACCCCGGGAGGTCATGCGCACTAAGCAGCAGTTTACCTGATTGGCTGGAACGCGGTCTTTACCTGAGCCGGATTCCCTTCCTTCTTTGGTTCTCGCGCCGCAACGTCAAATGATTTCTCTTCATAGTTGAACGCCGTCTCCGACAACATGCTGCGTCATTTCATCCGTGGAAAGGTGACTCATCAAAGCTCTATAAACAGCTGTGCAGGTCACCAGAACAAAAACCATGAACAACAAAACTGCTTTTAAGAGGAACGAGGTGAGCAACATCAACTTTAATCTCCCACACGTTACAAGAGTGGATGGAAAGCAGTGACACTGAAATGAAAGACAGACCACACAGTCACACTGCTAGTAGTCCTTCTACTATCTCTACCAGTGTGAAAACATTTAAAAGCAGACATGCTCCTGTAGAAAATGAGGATTTGAATGCCATCGAACTTGGGAAATGTGAAGAAAACACCCAACAGGCAACTAAATGGGCCATTGAAACATTCAAAAGTTGGCTTTTCCAAAAAGGGCACAGTACATCCTTTGAAACAGAACCAATGCAATCCTTGGCATCACTTCTTCGACAATTTTATGCCGAGGTTTGCACTGCAAGTGGTACTGAATACCAGCAACAAAGCCTAATTTCATTGCGCTCTGGTATCAACCGGCATCTTAATAATCCACCCTTTAGCCGGAACATCAACATAATGCACAATGAAGCCTTTTTAAGTGCAAATAATGTTTTTGTCAGTGTAATCAAATGTCTACGTAGAGCTGGCAAATACACTGCAGTGCACAAAAACGCTATCTCTCCCCAAGACATACAAAAATTACGTTCTTCTGGCATATTCAACATTCATTACCCAGATACCCTACAATACAAAGTTTGGTTTGACATTCAGATCCATTTTGCTTGTCGTGTTCGTGAAGGTCTTAGATTGTTACCTGCCAATGCTTTCACCATTGTTACCGATGAAAATGGTAATCAATACGCAAGCCTCACATTCAATGAAGTCACTAAGAATCACTATCCTCTTTTAGAAAGAGACCACAGCAACCTACGTGGCCGCATGTACGCCATTCCTGAAGCCCTTGACTGCCCAGTAAAGACACTAGTCCATTACATATCCCGGATTCCTCCTGATGCTCCTTGTTTTTTTGTAGCTCCTCGTCGCCTCACTGAACAAGAGCTTTTAATAGAAAAAACATGGTACTCCAATAAACCTTTAGGCAAAAACACTCTCAGCAATTTCATGATAAAAATGTGTCATCGCACTGAATTTGAAACCAATTACACCAACCACTCTATTCGCGCAACAGCAGTACAACTACTTCCTAATGCAGGACTGGAATCTCGACAAATTATGTCTGTAACGGGACATCATAATGCCTCTTCCATAGAGAGTTACTGGAAGCTTCAAGCAGCAGAAAAAAAAGTGGTCATCTATTCTTCATCAAGGATCCAGAAATCTCTCTCCTTTTGAATCTTCAGCCACGGCATCTAACAATAATAGTGTACATTTATTTCCCAGAAGTGTTCCAAACTTCTTTACAACTTCATCACTCACCTTTCAAAATCCTGATTCATTAACAAACTCTTTTCCACAATTTGCCAACTGTTCTTTTACTTTCCTCGGAAATGTTCAATTCAATTACCATTAAAAAATTGCAAACTTAAGATTGTAATTACCTATATTAGACTTGCCCTTGCAGGTCACATAGATTATTTTCTTTTACACAAAAACTGTGCTTTTGTATTAACAAGCTCATCAGTGCAATTAGAAACTTCCATATTGTATCTGTTTGATGTTACTGCTTAATAAAATTAAAGTTCAATTAACTTTCAGGTGTACTGCAACCTTTCAAGTTAACTATTCTGTTCTATAATTGCAATTTTGTGCTTCAAAATTTACTTTTTTCTCATTTACCATGGAATTTGATGTTATAGCTAGATAAAGCAATACAGTTTTTCTAATTAAATATTCATTTTTTCTGCAAAGTACCTGTTTATTTAATGAAATGGTCACTTATGTTAGTTAAATAAACTTCACCATTCTGTTTCACGCTCGCCTCCAATTGTGAATACCATAAACAGTTGTTATGAATGTGATTACACATTGCACACTGTCTCTCCAATGGCAGTTCAAACTTAGTTTAAAATACTATCACATTACAAAGTGCCACAATTATTATTTATACAGTTTGCCCATTCATACCAAACCTGTAATTTGGTAAAGGATGCAGGACCATATGCATCCCTTGGCTGTGGAAGATCCTTGGGGGCGGATACTAGATGCAGCTGAACCATGGCGGAATTCTTTAAACTAGATTTAATCATATGGTTTTGATATGGAATGCATTAAGTAGCTTCAGAGAAATATTATTTCCACCTCAGGCATGAGACAATGTCACAGAGCTTATTACCATGAGTACTGCAGGTTATATCAAAGAAATTCAGAAAAATGGCCTCTCCATAAACTCATCAACTTTTCTGACAACAGGCAAATAGGTGGGTGATGTTGTCATGTTGCACGTTCCATACACCATAGACTTACCTCTCATGACAGGCCGCTAGCAATTTGAATAGTTCGGAAAAGATTGGCAGATGGATTTGGAGGTGCTTATACAAGGAAAGCACACATGCGGATCCTCGAGGAAAGACAGAGGTCCCACATGGAATTATGTACATATGAGTGCAAGTATTTTTAATTCAGCCAATTAAGCGGAGCTCAGCAAGATAATTAATAATGTTTCCCATGATATAAAGCAGGGAGCGTAACGTTTGCAGGTGCATCATCACCTGTTGCTGGGCCTGGGAGACCTTCACACCGATAATATTCTGGGGACAGGTCACACATTAAATAGTATAGATCACACATTAAATAGTATAGATGATGCCTTTCAGGAGGGCAACACAGAAATAAATAGGCAACTAAACTTCACTGTTATGGTTCATCATATGCGTATCAATCTGGCAAAGGGGCTGCAGGGAGCACAGAAAGGAAAGGTGGATGCACTGCTTTACACTGGTTTCAGGGCAAGGGCACACCAGCAGCAAACAAGAAAATGGAGTGCCAATGTGGTCAATGGATTACTGGAAAGCTTGCCAGTCTACATCTGGAGTGACTCTGATCATGCAATGGGCAAGGGTGCCTCAGCTTGTGGTTATGGTACCGTCTTTTGGAAAGTAGGGGAACACACCTTTTCATCCTGGAAGCACCACCCTATAATGATATGTTTTGGAAATGTTAATTAGACCAGCAATTAGAGGTTCGAATTGCTGAAAGGGTTCAATGAGTTTATATACACACGTGTAATATGACCCCACAACAAGAATGGTGGGCCAGCCATGGCTCCTTTCCAATGCAAACCATAGGATGTTGCAAGGGTGAACAACACCATTTATCTACACATTGCACACTGTCTCTCCAATGGCAGTTCAAACTTAGTTTAAAATACTATCACATTACAAAGTGCCACAATTATTACTTATACAGTTTGCCCATTCATTATGCAAACTGAACTACAAGATAAAGCAACCTTTTTTTAAAATAAAACATGACACCATTTGTAACTTACTTTAATTATAACTGTAAATGTACGTACATTCATCATGCCAAATGAAAAAAAAAGTGACAGCAGTTCAAACATACTTTGCCATGCTGTCACATCACAGTGCACCACCATCTTTTCCCTCAATATGGCCGCCATTCTTCCTGGTCTACGAGAACGTACAGTGCATTCCATTAATTGGAAGCACTTTGTACATCTCGCAAACGTCACAATGCTGTCAACGTCGGTCCGCGGAAGACGAAGCCAACACGAAAAGATAAGAAACAACAAAAATAAACTATTATATTACTATTAATATTCCAGGACTGTAGCCCGGAATACTAATAGCAATATACCTATGGCCCCCGGGGCATTACCTGAGTCGGTAATGCCCCCGCCGCTCGGGCATATTGCTTAATTATAACACCTAAGTATTTATAGCATTCAACACGTTCGATCTGGTTCTTCTCCACAAACCACTTATAGTTGTTACATTGACCTTGTTTGGCATTTCCTAAAAAAGCCATCACCTTGGTTTTACCAATATTTATTTCTAGATCGTTTTTTCCTACATATTGTACCAGAGCATTCATCTTATTTTGTAGACTAGAGGGCGTATAGTCAAACAGTACCAGGTCATCTGCATAGCCTAACTATCCTAGGTGCATCTTGGAGATCTTAATATCATCCGCACCTAAGCCGCTTATCTCATCTGGCATATCTGCAAGATAGAGATTAAACAGTGTCGCCGCCAATGTACAACCCTGCTTGACACCTCGCCTAGTAGGGATCACTTCTGATAGTTTACCTTCCCCATCTAAACAGATTCTTACAGAGGTGTCGGAATATAGAAGTTGAATCATATGCCAAAGGCCTGGTGGAATCCCCCATTTTCTTAACTTGATCCATAGTTTATCTCGAAAAATAGTGCCGAATGCTGCAGTTAGATCAATAAATACAGCATAGACAGGTAATTTCCGGACAGCCCAGGAATATTCCACCGCAGTCACTAGGTTTATAATATTATGGATAGTGGAGGATTGTGTTCTAAAACCAGATTGATTGATCGGTAGGATATGATTATTAGTTATCCACTCATTCAATTCAGTCAGTAGCACTTTTGCGAATATTTTAGCAGGTATGTCTAACATCGCTAACATTCGGTAATTTGTTGGATCGTTCCACTCCCCTTTCTTATGCACCGGGAGAATTATACTTTCAAGCCACGAGTCAGGAATAATAGCAAATTTACCTATCCATTGGAACAGGGTAAACAAAGCATTTGCCCATTTCATTGGCGCCATCTGTAAAAATGCATTACAGGTCCCATCTGGGCCTGTTCCCCTCGAGATCTTTAACTGCTCAATCAGTTTCTTTAGGCTAGCCATCGTGTATTTGCCATACCATCTTGACTTCACTATTTTGCACACATCACCCTTTGAGTCATGAGATCCCAGTGTGTTTTTTACATGCATAACCCATCTACTTTCTGGGACACTATTTATAGGTAGACGTCTCCTCTTAGTACAATTTATTATAGCCCATATGCCTTGGTGGTTGTTATTCTGCGCATATTCAGTGGTAGAACGCCAGGTTTCGTTAGCCTTATCAGTTTGGTGGTGTCTCAGCCAGCTTTGATGTAGTTTTTTGGAAGTTTTTATCAGGATAGTAGCATCGCTCCTTTGTGCATTTTTTATATCATTAATCTTTTGCCGAAGTTGTTATTTTTCTTTTTGTATAGTTCAATCAAAAGCATTTTGTTTTCTATGGGAAAGATTCCGTCTTTCACTCATGCTGGCATACTTCCATTTATGGCTGGATACTTCTTTGATCTTATTAACTACATGTTCAAATTTAGTTATAATTTCGTTGGTATATTCATCAGCTTTATTAGCCATTTGTTCATTAAACAATGATAATTCCACTTCGGCAACCTCTTTACCTTTTGCTAGTGTTGTGGGGTTCCATGTAATCCGATTTGCTGCATTATTAATCTCAATGTTGCCATTTACTTGATAGGAGGTCTCTTCTTTAATATATGTCATCAACATGTAGAGTGGAAGATGGTCGCTTTCTTCCCTACAACCTATTGCCATCTCAATCACCAAAGAATTGGCACTTTCATTGACCACCATGTAGTCAATTGTAGATAAACAACGGCCACCAACGCGAGTCGCACTGCAATTGGAATCGCTACTTGAATTGCCATTCAGAACTTTCAAGTTATGTTTGAGAAACACGCTGGCCCAGGGCTTCCCATATCTATTTGAAAAACCATGGACAATTGGCCCAGAGCTCAGCTCATCTTTCGCAAGGTTATCCGGGAGCACTATCTTTGCATTAAAATCGCCAACTTACATGATAGGCATATCCTCTACTTCTTTTAAGATTTTAGCTACTGTATCAAGATTGGTTTTATTGCACACCCCATTAGGAGGGTTGTAGATATTTACAAATAGCAGTGTGGGATAGTCAGGTAGATTAGTCTTGACAGCTACTACAAGCACCATCTCATCGGACCACTTAGTGTTCTGCCCATACCACGGAGGCCTAATAGCTGTTAACAATCCACCTTTAGGGCGCCCTCTTAGTGCCTTCACTGACAAACTTCGAATGGTACACCAGCCATCTAAATCGCAAGGTTTGTAAAGCCATGTTTCTTGTAAAGCGATTATACAAAAACAGTGGAGATTAGTTAACAACCCATCTTCTCCTAGTGTTCCATGATAGGATTACACCAATCCCGTTAGGGGCGTTGTTCGAAGTGGGGTTTGAATGCTATGGGTAACCATTGCCAATATCCATTAGTCATAGCATCCTCATTCGGTTCTGATAAAGGGTTGGGTCTAGCTACTAATGGGCTCTCAGACCTATTTGGGTGAAGCTGATTCACTACTACAGCCACTCCACCTTTTTTATTTGACTTTATTATGGTCATGACTGGTAGAGTCTCAGCTACAACAGTTCTACCATTTTTTTAGGCGTTAGAACCATCAGTATCTCCTGGTTTTTATTTTTGTGCATGGATGTTTCTTTGCACGTATAGCCTAGTTTATCAAATAGGTCTCTGTGGATAAGAATATATTCCAACGTGACATTATCCGTACACCACACATTTGTGGTCGACATCATAGGGATAACCAATTGGTCTACTATCCTAAAGTCTTTGGATGACACCATCTGGAGCGGAACAAAGGCTGCACAAAGCTCTAATATGCGACGTCTATTAAGAATCTCCACTGTTTCTGTCTTTTTAGTCACCTGAAATTGTAGTGCTCTAATATAATTCGTTGGATCTTTTTTATAGTCAAGAATAGTATCATCGGCAATTATCTTTTCTTGAAACCGCACCGATTTAGTGGATGGAATATCCACCAGTTTTTTCCTACTCACTTCAGATCTCGTATGTTCTAGTTTTTCTGTATTGGACTCGTCAAATAACATTTGGACATCTTTCAGTACAGCATTGGCTATACCATGTACTCTCCCCCCTTTTCTTTTATCTAATTTCTTCTTTTTAGTCATCTCCAACCAACTATCTAGAGTTGGGAGTATACTAGATGAGATGGATTCAAGTTTTGAGTTAAGCCTAGATTTCACTTTTTTCTTTGGGGGGATATTTAGAGGAGATTTCTCAGATTGCCTGTGAATGGCCACTGTGTGCACACCGACTAAATTAAGTTCTTTAGTTAATGGAGTCGGTTTAGAGAGGATAGGTGTATAAGGGAGTGAGGTAGTCGGGGGGTCAACTACTATACAAACATCCATCACCTCTTCAACTATACAACAATTTTTTGTCCCTCTGACAAATCTGTCAACATACATAACGGCTTGGGATAATATTTTCTTTTTAGATTTCCTACCTTCTTTTCCATCTTCATATGTCTATTATTTTTAGACCTTTCTGAAATTGTATAACCCACCGTGTACTTATTAAATGACATATATCTTTATTGGACTGATATGGATCATCAGTAAATGCCGTTGGACAGTTCTTAAGTAACCCGACTTCAGTCTTAACGCCTACGTCTTTAAGCGTCTTTCTACCTCTATTGATACCCTTCTGCAGGAGAACAGAGTGCACATCTAACTTTCGCTCAATATTGTGGCATTTGTCTACTAGATTGGTGATGGCAATCTCTAGGGCCTCTAGTATTTCCTCAGAGTTCATAGTAACAAAGCTTACATTCGATGAAGAAGCTGTAATACTACCATTCGATTTATTCGTAGTTAGCACAGGTGATTGTGCACTTTCAGAGTCTACATCAACCAACAATTGTTCTTCTGTGCATTTTATTACTCCCGTTATTGGGTTTACAACAATTCTGTCCAACAGATTATGTTTCAACACTTCCCTTCCTGATAAATGCGAACCTGCATCATTCATCACATCAGAGGTGACATTGGCTTGACAAGGTGCACTCATCATATCCTGTTTCCTCTCAAAGTCTGTTAGCATTGTGTTAACTTTAAATTTCGCATTTGAGTTCATCAAATCGTAAGGTTTACTGTAACATAAAGGTTTCTCACATAATGTAATTGTACGAAATGCATTCACTGTTTCTCTCGTGAGCATATTCGTAACCATTTTTTCATCATTTACACTATGTTTATCACTTGGCTCTTGTAGCATTTCAAAGGACAGTTTAGCACTAATACAGGGAAGACTGCATGCTAACTCTTCAGCTAGCTCGTTCATAGTGTTTACCTTTTCCACATCGGTCATCTGCGATGGGGTTGCTCGATTAGAACTCTCTATTTTGTGGTCATTTTGGCAAGCTTTCCCTCAGGTAGCAAGCCCGGTTTTGAAATGACCTTCCGTTTGCATGTTCTACTCTGTCGTTTCATCAGCTCTGCCAAGGGAACTTCGACATTCGGTTTCATTCTGTGTATGTGACTTTTACCCAGAGAAATACTGAATGACCGTAGTTCCATGTAGTTTGGTAAAATAGCTTAGTGCTCACCCGTACTTGGCCACTTCATTCAGGTGAACCTACACATGGGAGAAGTCACACTCACTGCACGCTATTGCTGTCTATGGTCGCCCAAGTATCGGTATTGCAGATGCAAAAAGCTTCGCGCTTGAAGCGCGCTATGTAGAATTCTGTTACCCAATGCACTTCACACAAAGCAGCAAACAGCCAACAGCGCTACTTAAAAAAGCTACTTCCAAAAAGCGTGCGCACCTTTCTTTATGTAGCGACCTGTGTTGGAGGGGGCAGGGCTTCTGGTTGTAATATCTAAAAGGCAAGAGAATAGTATTTAAATAGTGTCCTAATAGGGTCCAGAGTATATAGTCCAGATTAAAGTATCTTCCACAGTTTTAGGAGTATTCTGTGATGATTGCAGGTAGAAATCGTACCATTCCAGTATGCAGCTCAGCTTTGTAAAGGGTCCAGGTAGAGCGTCCTCACAGCCAACAGTGCTACTTAAAAAAGCTACTTCCAAAAAGCGTGCACACCTTTCTTTATGTAGCTTCCTGTGTTGGAGGGGGCGGGGCTTCTGGCCGTAATATCGTTCCAGTATGCAGCTCAGCTTTGTAAAGGTTCCAGGCAGAGCGTCCTCACAGCCAACAGAGCTACGTAAAAAAGCTACCATTACCATTTCTGCTCACATCATGCTTTTCCTAGAAACCCCAACAAAATAGATTAGCAACCAAGCTGCTGACAAAACCAAAAATGCTTCCCTGTCTAGCTGGTGCCTTTACTGTCACCTTGCATTGATCCTGTCATCGGTGTGGGACTGCTGTCTAGTGGTGTGATCTTTTTATATTTTATTTTATATTGTTTTATGACACAGTGGTAACCCGACAGGCATCAGAGTGTAGGTCACTACGAAAGGCAAGATCAGACTCAAAAGAAGAAAGAACATCAAGGGGTGAAGTATAGATGAATTTCTGGGATTTATTCAACAGTTATGTTTTTAGTATTTTTACGGAAAGAAAGTAGCTTGTTTTCAAGCCTTAGGTCTCGTGGGAGAGAGTTCCAGGCTTTTGATGCTTAATAAGCAAAAGGCCTACCATTTCCTTTTATTTTATGGGGTCGGGGACATAGGAGAGATAGTGAATTGTTAGATCTTAATTCCCTTTTTGGTTTGTAGAGAGTAATTCTCTGATTGAGGTAGGCTGGGGTGTTTCCAAAAATAATCTTATGAGTAAAAATTAAGATCTTAAATAGAATTTTGGCTTTTATAGGTAGCCAGTGTAAGTTTCTTCTATAGCTAGAGATATGTTGTAGCTTGAGCTGCCTGGGTCCAGGCATTGGCTCGTGTGTGGACTTTTAATCTCAATTCCTTGATTCTCCAACGTATTCACCCCGCATCATTCCAGTGGAGGATGCTTGTTGATGCATGCTTGTTCTACTGCTATTTTGTCGTGGTTTATTACACGGTAACACCCAAGTCAGAGAGCTCCTTCCCCCACAATGAATGGGGCACATTATAAAGCGCTTTGGTATTTTTTAGTAAGTTCAATGTGATAAGGTCTCCAGCCCGTCTCGCACACAACCCCAACAAATACCCGGTGCCACAATGGACTAAGAACCAGGTCGGTGTGTATTAAGAATATATTTATTAATTTATTTATTTAGCTAAATATCCCAAATAGATTACATCAGCCACCAATGTTGTGGCAGCACAAAAACAGAATAACCCTTTTGGAAAGTACCAACACAGAGATGACACTAACATATGCAGTTACAATAGTTTCCTTTTAAATCACCCACCAATACAAGGAAAGAACAAATAGGAGACTGTGATTTCAAACAGGGTTATGCTTTTATCCCAGCAACCCTCACCCTCCAAATATCAATAAGGCTTGACACCTTTGAATGGAAGGCAGTGGCAGGGAGTGGGAACAGAATGGGAAAATGTGTAGTCTAGCTCACAGAAACAATATGGGAGACAGAAAGGTAATGGGAAAATGTGTTTTGGAGAGCACAATAGGAAAATCGGTTTTGAATTATTTAGCACAGCTGCAATGGGGAAGAATAGAGAGAAATAGAGAGAAATGGGAACTGTGTTTTTCTACAGCTAAAAATAACACACAGGGCTTTAGGGTTTTTATCAGGGCACAATGGGAAAATTGATTTTGGGATGTTTAGCACAGATGCAATGGAAGACAAAATGCAATGGGAAAATTTGTTTTGCAGAGCATAATGGGAACACAGGCACAATTTTGTTTTGCAGATTACAATGGGAACACAGGGATAATTTCATTTTGTAGAGTACAATGGGAACACAGGGACAATTTAATGGGAACACAGGGACAATTTAGTTTTGCATCTTGTAAATTGGGAACACTGGGACAATTTTGTTTTTACACCAAGCGCACGCATGTGAAACAAAGTGGTGGGGTTAATTCTTCTTGCAAATAGTTATGACTATAATGGCTCACAACACACTGGGAAAAGATTGCTGGTTTCGAATACCAACAATACATATGGGGGAATTCATTGATTTACTTTGAAACATATGCTAAGGATCTACAGGGGAAAACACGGAATTGTTCAGTGAGGAAATAACTAACACAATGCTTGAAAAATATAGGGCCTGGACTGGGCATCAGGGAGCATCAGAACACACCGCTGGGACAGCAAGGGGTCAGTCAAGGGTCTCCACTCTTTCCTCAAAGGTGTCCCAATCAGTTTCTATGGCCCTTGCTCAACTGCAATGTTAGGCCTCTCTCTGCTGGGATGTTTCTCGCCAGATTTCGGCAGCAAATCACCTGCTGGAATTAGTGGAAGAACTCCGCTCTGAGGAAAATTGGCTTATTTATAGGGAAATTACATCACTAACTTGTCATGATTCCCACAAAAGGTAATGATTAATGTTCACTACCCACCTCGCACCTGTGTGCTGATAGGACAAGGGGATGGGGGAGTGCTTTGGGACAGCTAGGGGAAGAGAGAGCTTCATCATCTCACTTTGACAGGAGGGCTCGGCATGCTTTGAGGAAAAAGAAATCTCATTACATGACAAGTACCCTTAATTTCCAAAACTTTACATGTATGAATATATTTACAACATCTACATTTTAAAGCGAATCAGATGAGACTACTCAGGAGTCTGTATGTCATTCTTGTGCAGAGATTCTGTTTTCCTTCATTTACTCAGGAACCATATCAGTGAAAAATATGCCACTTTATGGGCGTCATATTAATTAGGATTGGCATGCTGTTATCAATTTTCTCATCTCTGGTTATCACTGGAAGGCCCAAATCACATATTCATTAATAACTTTAGTTGTGTTTATCCCACCAAAATCATTCTAGCATGGTTAGAAGGGGTTGTCTGTCATCTTTAATAAAAGCCTACGATGACATTGTGGGATGTGTGCTGTCCATTTTATGCAATAAAATGTGTCTTTCCCATTTAAATCAATGTGCAGTTTCACTCCTCTGTCTCTCTGTCCACCACCTTTTTGTAAGTTTTAGTTCTCCTTCAGGCACATAAAGTAAGCAGAGTTGCCTAGTGGCCCCTAATGGGTTTTCTTTATGGGCCTTGTGACCTGGATGTCATAAGGGCTGCGGAACAGACATAACCTTATCTGGTCTTCCCTGTATTTCTGATCTCAAAAGTAATTATTTCTTGTATTTTAAGGAATGGTTCTGATTGATGACCCTGGATCTCCAGGGAAACAGGGGGAGGCCCTGGAGTTTAGGTTCACATCTGAAATAATAGCCAGCAGCTCATGGCCTTTCCGCAAACAGCCTATAAACTCGTACATAAATGCATTTTAAATGACATATAAGGCACACAATTTACAATGTATGCAAATTATTTCTTAATGGTACATTTACATGAGAACACCATGCCCCAGCTTGAAAGTCTGGTGGGCATTTTGCTGAGCATGTTGTTAATCTTGGAGTGAAAAACAAAATGACATTATTTTATTTAATTTACATGTAAAATGCTCTGTTTCACTGCGGCTGCTTGAAACACAATTCTGGCATCCAATTGAAGATACTGTGCACTGCGGTTTCCATATTTGTCAATGAAGCTTTCCATAGATTTGTCAAACATCATTTCCATGTGCCTTTCTTTCCCTTATGAAAAAACTAAGGCCCACTTTCTTTCCTTTTTATTTGTGTACACAAGGCCTTATGGCTGACATCATTTCTGCACTGTCCTTTTATTTAGGTGAGCCCTCATAACTGACTCTGGCCTCTATTTTTCTGGCATCCAGGGGCCAGATTTCACCCCACAACTTGCACTGTTAGGGGTACATCTTTTCTTCATCTTGCCAGTGTGCCACATCACTAAATCTAAATTCTGAAAGAAAAATTCACTGTATCTTAGCATTATTCTGGTATCCAAGTTAAAACACTAATCATCGAGGTTAGTGCATTGCAATTATTAGTGACACCCTATTTGCAATTCCTATAGCAAAAGCATGTGTTTCTTTTTTATTCCTTTAATATTATTACACCATTTACACATGCTCATGCTATTCAAATATGTCTATAAACCTATTTTGCTCTTTTTCCCAATTTGATTATGTATTTTAATATGCAGACCCTGCAGCAGCAGGAATAGAGAGACTCTTGATTTCTCTTCTCCTGATTATCTTCTATTTTCTGCTGCTCTTGCTAACATACATTTGACATTTCCAGTGTTGCTTAAGTTAACTATTGCATTTGTCTGCCGGTTTTCTCAGACCCACATGAAACCACTTCTGGTCGGCCATCTGAAGATTATAGAGCTGATACACTGTAGGTAATTTTTTTATCAACTACAACATATAGAACATATAGAACATAAAGAATCACCCTCAGCTCTTCTAAAAAGACCCACCAGGTCCCATCTGTCCAACCAGATACAAGTACCCACCTTCAAAAGAACCAAAGCAGGCGGGTCCAGCTTTCAGCACTTGGCACCCAAAAGCTGGAACACACTGCCCTCCACCCTAAGAAACGAAAAATCCTACACCACCTTCCGCAAAAAGTTGAAAACGATACTGTTCTGTTAGAGCTAACCAACATGTACATTTACGCTGTTCAAATTGTAACCTAAGCAAGAGCACAACATACGTGTGTTACCTATGTCTCCGTAACTGTACTGTTTATCTTATGCTGTCACCCTTGTCTTGGCCTGACCCCAAGTGAAGTATTCTGTAACAGCACCACAATGCCCCTGGGCCGTATGTGTGCTTTATAAATGCAAATAAATAAATGAATAAATATAGGCTGTAATAGTGCTGGTGCAGAAGCACAAGGGAATTGTCTTTTCATTTGAGCGTACATTGATCCCCTACCTTCATCTCCCACTTGTCTGATTTGCTCCGTTTCCTTTAATTGGTGAACAATATTCATAGATGTCATTGTCCCTGCTGCGTAGACATCTGACATTACCTCATCAGCATTTGGTGAACCCAAATCAAGCATCATTTTCCAGTGTTCCATCCAGGCACGCACGGTCAACCAAAATGCAGTATGGACTGTGGCAGAGTTTCATTTGTCTCCCGGCTGCTGTTAAATGATAGCCAGATTAATATCCCGTTGTCTGCTCTGATCTTTGGATGCTTTTACTACACCATTCTTAATCTCTTCATGGTGGTGTTATACTGTGCCCGCTGATTGGATGGGAATTTGAAAATGATTTTATGTACCCTGTTCTGTAAAATGTGGACTATTGTCCCATGTCATCAACCTAAGGATCCCAAACCTCTGAAATAAGTCCTTCATGAGGCAATTGCTTATAGTCCACGCAGTTCAAATTCTGGTGAGAAAATCTTCAGCTCATCTACTAAAGTCATCTCTGACAACTAACATATAGGATTTCCTCCAGGAGTCCTGAGTTGGGAACAACAAAATTGAGGTGCATAGTGTACAAAGGCACTTAGAGAGCCAGCCGTTCTTGCAATGTCTCTCTCTAACAGAAAAAAACAACCTACCATGCAGCAAATATCGGGAAAACCTATCAACAACAATGGAAATAAGAAGAAAAGGATGAAAGAGCAATATACAGATTTCCGAGAGAACATAGGACAAAACCACAATCACCAACAAATTTGATGAGAGCATTGTTGATTGCAATGTTTGTGGAAGCATAGCATACATATTCACCAATCCGCACAAGTGCCTGCCAGTCAAGATCGACAGGTGTGTCGAAAACAAGAAACTGCTAACACAATGTAAGCAAGAGGCGATGCACTGTTTTGATAAACCTACAGAAAGTTGACAATGTCCTGAAAAAAAACAGACATCCTAGTCACAAACTCCCTTCTTAGCCACACCTTCACAAATGGCCTTAGAGTATCCATCACCATTGCATGAAATGGGACTTTACCTCAAGAAGCTACTACTGAAGGAGGACAAAGAACACACCCACGTCCCAGGACCCACCCATGATGATTATAACAGTGAAACAGAAGCAACAGGACAAGGAACTGAGGACTGCAACCTGCACATGGACAATGATCTACAAGAACCTCTGAGATCTCTGGTGATGGACAGGGAGGAAGCAGTATCATCACAAAGGAAGAGACTGTAGGAATCACAGATAAAACCAGACATTCCTCCAAAGTAGAAAGAGGCAGACCATATTAAACCCACAATTTTGTAATGCATGACTAAACAGTACACTCTGTCTGCAAGATGTCAGAAGTTTTGCATGATGGTAAGCATTGCGTCATCATGCTGAGAGATTAAAGAGGACAGACCCTCTCTGGCACAAGTTATGAACATCTAAAAGCACACACAAATATCAGTAACTGCACCATCAGTGCCCCCTATTGCAGTGTTGTCACTAAAGATGGGAAAACAATATGGTTAATTTGATTTGACCTGATTTGACATGATTCCTACTGACCTCTATAAGGAAGAGGAAACTGTGTGGTCCCAGTTTTTTATTACGTTTTTAATGCTATTCTTCTTAAGGGCTTAATTCCTCCAACATGGCATCAGGCAGATATTATTCCTCTACATAAAAATGGTCAAAGAGATCTCCCCTCTAATTATCGCCCCATCCCACTGTTGGATGGGGCTGGGAAAATCTTTGCAAAGACTATACTTGGCTGCTTACAGTCTTGAGTTAAATATAGACAAATCCAAGATTATGGTCTTTTGGCCTTGTCTATCCAAATGTGGGTCTGTATCTTTTAAAATTAATAACGTTACGCTTGAACAGGTTAGCCATTTTGATTACCCTGGAATCAAGTTCCAGGAATTTGGGAGTTGGGTGCCACAAGCGGTGAAAGCCAGCATTTTCATGGACAAATACAATGGGGCTTTAAATTCCTTTTTTGTGCGGCATGGTAGAGGAGCAGTTTCACCTGCTTTGAATTTATTCCATAAGCAATCAACCCGAGCTGCCTCGTGTGGCGCTGAAGTCTGGAGCTATGCAATTCTAAATGGTTACAATGCTGCAAGAGAAAATCCTTATAAATCTTGAGTAGGGCATTTTACCTGTGATGTTCAGGGTGAAGTATGATCCAACCAATATTTGGCTGAGATTGTGGAGCCAGGAAGGCTTACAACCTTATTGTGAGGCTCTGATAAATTTCTGAGCTTGGAGGGAGGGAGAAGCTTGAAATGGTTCACTCATGTAAAAAAAGGCCCATCTGAACTGAATCTGAGCAGCCTATGGGAAAATCCAACTACCTGCCAGGCAAGAGTGTTAACCTTGCCATCAACAGCCGACTAAGCAGTGATTTAATTCATGATGCACTGAAACTGTCTGGAGGCTTTGTTTATGTCAGTTGCAGATTGTCCAAAGGTGTTATAGCTTATGCTGATTTAATCAGCCCGGTTTATGAAAGATCCTTGTACCTCCGTTTCAGATTAGGGACACTGGCGTTTGCCAGCGTTACCTCTCTTTGGAATTCTCAAGAGACTGCCTTGTGCCTGTTGTGTAAGGAGGCAACAGAAAATGTAATGCACTTAATGCTGATTTGTCAAAACACCCTGATGTTGAGATGTAGTTACCTAAAACTAGTTTTACTCTCGGCTGGGATTCGCCACACAAGAGAGGCGCTGTCATACTTGAGCAACCCTCAAAGTGTTTGTGTTGTATTTGCTACGTCACAATACATACACAGAGCATGGCTACAAAGGGCCAGGTGGTTGACAAATGTGCGGGGAGATAACCTTGAGGCTTCATGTTTTTACTCTCCTTATGGTGTTCCCTAGCGCACTTGGAATCATAATAAGACTAAAATAATGTCATAATGTTATGAAGGTTTTACTGTTTTTAGTATTGAGTAACGAATAATGTATAATGAACTATTATGTATTTTATATATTATGGGCCTCATTACACGGAAGGCGGTGGTCCAGGGTGCTATTAGCACCCTGGACCATGCCGGTAAATTACCGGCACCGCCTTGGCGGAAAGGGAATTTACCGCCCCATTCCAAGGTTGGTGGGGCGGTAAATCCCCCTTCCGCCATTGCCCTTCCCCATTGCCATTTCTGCCCCATAGGGCTCTATGGGAATGGGGAAGGCGCTAATTACAGCACCGCAATTTTGCGGTGCCGTAATTATCTCCGAGATCCCTTAGCGGGTTGGTTTTTAACACCTGCAAAAAGCAGGCGTTAAAACACCAACCCGCTAAGGGACCTCGTAGTAAGGCGGTAATGGTTAACGGCCACCGTTACCATTAACGGTGGCCGTTAACCATTACCGCCTTCCGTGTAATGAGGCCCTATGTCTTGCTTTTATGGTTTCATGACTCTATAGCTGCCTTAAGGGTTCTTCAGAGGCAAAGGTCTGCGACTCAACCTCCCAAGGAATACATAAGTAATTTTTCCCTCTCTGTTCAGATATATTACATGACTGGAATATTTCCCTTCAGAAAAGGGCCCCTGCTTCAGGAAAGGACAAAATGAATTCACATGCACACGCCCGCATGCACGCGAGCACGCACACACACACACACACACACACAGACTCATCTAATTCTTTTCTCTGTATGAAAACCATTTTAAAAGTCAATGGGCCTCATTACAGGGTTGCCGGTCCCGTAACAACGATACTGGTAAGCTTGCCGGTACTGTTGTTACCGGACCGGCAAACTACGAGGTCTGCTCCCGGGTGCCTTTTTGCCAACCAGGTCTGAACTTATGGGCGGACGGGGACCCGCAAGCAGACCATGTCGGATGCACCGGCACCATTGAGAATGCTGCCGGTGCATACGGCCTCTCCATTCCCATTGAGCCCTATGGGCCTTCAATGGGAACAGGGAGCATTTTTTTCCGGCACCCGGGAATGGACAATTACCCGGTCCGCCGGGGCTGTAGTGCCCTGGTAATTGCCCATTCCTGGGCGCCAGAAAAAAAATGACTTTGGCGGCAGCCGTGTCGGTTTTACCGGCACGGCTACCACCGGAGTCATATTGAGGCCCAATGGGCCTCATACCGAGTTTGCCGGTGCAGTAAAAAAGTGGCAGTAACGGACATACTATGTATATGTTTGTGTTTTCGATGCAAGCCTCATGCGCAGAGTGCAATTCCCACTATCATATCACATCTAACAACATAATCTTTTGAATCAAGACATGTTCTTAATATTATAGACAATTATTTATATTATGTTTTCTTACAATACAAACAGTAAACTATCTAAAGTTTGATTGCTTAAAGTGCTGTGAAAATGCTCGAGTGTACCTATGGAAATATTTACACCTTCATGTCATAATACAATACATTACAATATCAATACAAAAAATCAAAACACACACTATCAATTCATGAAACGCCTAATAATCAAGGATTCTTTCTTGTAATTGCCAGATGTGTTTGTTTAAGACAGATATGTAATATATTGTGCTGGGTACCTAAAGTGAATGGGCCTCATTCTGAGTTTGGCTGCGCCGTAAAAAAGTGGCAGTAACGGAATTACTGCCACTTTTATCACACTACAAATTCTGAGTTATTTCTGCCAGTTTACCTCCAAAAATTGACGAAATGACCACCAGCAGAATTACCACAGATGGTAATTCTCTCAAACCTTAATGGAGTCCAAAATGGGGACTAACACCACCTCAGAATATGGGGAATTTACCTCCGTTTCCGAGGTTGTATCCCGGTGTTAACGTTAATTCTAAACAGCCATTTCAGAAGGATGAAACCTGAAAGTCTAGTCACGATTTAATTCAGTGCTCCATGGGCAGCTGGAATTCTGCTCCATGCTGCCCCACGCAGCAAGCTTTGGGACGTCACAACTCAACTGTAATAAATTGATGGCAGTTTCATCAAAATACTGATGTATTTTTATTATTACAGATGAGTAGTCATATCATTACTATAATGCATTTAATGTATATTTTCAGGCTTTGCAATGCACATTGCAGGCTGACATGTATTATAACAAGATACAAGATACAATTCAAGATGGCCCTCATTACAACCCCGGCACTAAACCATGGCGCTATTAGCACCATGGTTGGTGCCGGTGTTGTAACGAGTCCACCATGCTGGAATCGGGAAATACCGCCCCATTCCAAGGTTAGCGGGGCGGTATTTCCCCATTTCACCATGGCCCTTCCCCATTCCCATTTTTGCCTCATAGGGCTCAATGGGACTGGGGAAGGTGCTAGTACGGTACTGCAAATTGCGGTACTGTAAATAGCACCGAGGTCCCTTTGCGGCACCCTACTTTAACTGCTGGTAAAACCAGCCGTTAAGGTTGGGTCCCGCAACGGGACCTCGTAATCAGGCGTTAAGGGTTTAACGGCGCCGACCCCCAGGGTCGTAATGACCCCCATTTTCATGGCATTATTAGGGCCTTAGATAAGATTCGGAAAATATGGAATTGTATTTCCTATTTTTGAAGTTTGGGATTAAAGTGATTGTAGGGAGTAAACATTTAATTTCTATTCCCAATTGCTGTATTTTCTCAGCAAATAAAAAAATATTGTTAACCCTAAAAGAAATACCGTTTTGTAATCCATACTTCTTTTCAGATTAAAAGATACATTTTTACTTTAAGCCCCCGTTCGGATGGGCACTAATACTAGAACTCCTTCCATTGGCACAGCTCTGTTGATTCCACGGATACGAACATACTCGTGGAACTGTGTGCGTGGAAGCAAGGCTGTCTGATTCCTATTTTTGTTGCATGTATTTTTACTTGTTATTTCCTATTGCCAATATGTGCATGCTTTCAGGGAGTATACGTGGCTGCTCGGTCGTTTATCTGCATTGTTATGAGGATTGGATGTGTTATTTTATCAGGAAGAACCCAGAGAAAGTTCTCTTAGTCAGCAGCGGAAACCAATATACAGCTAGAGTTTGCAAGCTTTCCCACTAAAACTGATGATGCACACGTGTGGGAAGTGAACACTGCCACTGTAGTCATATTGTTTCAGCAATGAGCTTGCTTTCATCTGCATAAGCAGCAGGAATTCAGCGTTCCTTTCCAGGAAATGCCTTAGCACAGGTCCAACTGTTCTGAAATCACTGCTTCCCATGAGGAAAACGCATGGCTTGCCTGCCAAAAAAGATTTCTAAATTAGCAATGGCAAGAACGATGCACTTGTTATATGCCTCCTTACAGTTATCTAACACTAGATTACTCACTGTGGTGAGATTCGGAGGATCCAAGCGATCATATGGGACTCGCCGGCAGCGTCAGACTAGGGCATAACATTGTCTCAGGCACCAATGAAAAAGTGGGCCACAGTTGCAAATGGCAATTAATTCCTTTTGTGACAGACTGTTTGACTAGTACCCACTTTTTTATTCTTTTTATGAAATGGATTGCAAATTGAACAATTGAAAAAATATTTGTCAAAAATCGTCAAAACTAGTACCCGCATAGAGAAGTAGCTCATCAAACTGGCACACTGCCCAAAAAAGAGGCACACCTTGACCAAAAACATTGGCCGACCCCAGCATTTAGCTTTTTTGTTTCAGGCATTGCCCTATTGCCCTATAGGTCAGTCCAAGCCTGTTCCCTGGCCACCCAAAATAAGCCTAAATCCCTCTTCTATGATCTGGGAGAGCAAAATTTGTGTAGCCGGGGCGAATATGAGCCACCAAATCTGCATACGTGGAGTAACATCTTCCATCATGACAAGTCACAATTTGACTGTCACTACTTACTGTCGTTTTACACAGAAAATACTTTTTCAGAAAAATAACAATGTGAGAGTGCACCAATCCTCGCAGCTCCAATCCTCTATGTCTCACTATACTTCAGTCTACCTGTTTTGGTCAATACCTTTATCAACTAAATAAATAAATAATCTACTCTCAGCCTTTTACCACAGTCTATAGGTTGTTGCTCTTCGACATTTCATCATTTCGTTATCACATATAATACATACAATTACACAGGCAGACAGACCTACTGGCCTGCCCACACATACTTCCGCCAATGGTCCTTGTGGCTTTGCTCGCCCCTAATAATGACTCTGATCGGAGTGTGAATTGTTTTCTTTAACAGATCTATCTGTTTGTCTCCTATATATCCATTCTGGATTTTAAAACCACTCCTTCTAGATGTCCTTGATGTAGAAGTACGGGCTTATATTTATGGATCGCTCCTCGTCCACAAATAAACACTTATACTTGACGCTCTATCTCAAAATACCCTTCCAGCCCTCAGTTACTTATTCCCCATTATCGCTTTCCCCATTAAAAACACATTTATGCTTTGCCAGCTTTCTCATTCTACTCACCATTCGCTTTTCAGCTTCTGACCCTCAGGATTGTCTCCTCCTCAACTGGCCACCTTAGCCTTCAGTCCACTCAGCTGCCTGTAGAATCCGGGAGGGGAATTCCGTGAAAGAGGGTCCTGTCCCACCTGCTTCATTTTCTTGTAAGATTTTGTTGTGGCCGCTATCCACAGGAAGCCTTGCGGTCCTCCAGCAAAAGGGCGGAGGACATCCGATATTTCTGAGAGCCTTAAAAGCCTACTGGGTTGACGGACCTCAAACCATCATCTCCCTGCTACCACGTGAACCCATAGACCTAGGGCCCTTTAAGACGAGGTGGCAATACTTTGAGATGAATTGGGATGCAGAAGTTACTCAAACATCAACAATCAAACCGACTCAGGAAGTTGGCAAAACTTGGTGCTGTTTTATTTGCAATTGCCTAAAACAGGGAGTTACAACGAGTCATCAACGGATGTTCGCTCGATTTCTCTCTGCACGTCTCATAAAGAACACAACGTTTATAATCAAAACTCGTCATAAGTAATGTCACACTACGTGGCAAACTACAAAGACCTACTTGCGGAAGTGATAGGATTACAGGGAACATCTAAGTATATGTTCCATACTGACGGGGGAAGTGATTGGGTCTCTACTGTCAGATGGCCAACTAAGCCCATCCCAAGTGCAAATCATCTTTCGTGTCAATCTAATACTCGACACTTCATTGGTTATACAAATTATAGGGCTCTTTGATGCATGGCCCTCTACCATTGGTTTGGCACCTTTGCACCCTTCTGGAATATTCCACACGCTAGCAGCATGCAGGCTGACATACCAGGTGCATGGGAGGTCGGCGTGATCATGCCTCCCCTTCCAATTAGCCCCACATCTATCACTCTTGCAGTCTGCCAGTCAATTAGGCTTTGAACTTGGCCTTGTAAAAGCTCTCTGTGCCTGGGAAATAAAGGGAGTATCTTCTTGGTTTCGGTGTAGCTCAACCAATGTTTATTTTGATCTGACCATGTGACTGGGAGAATGCATTTTCAAGCCTTTTGCAGCATTTAATTCTATTAAATGGTGAGCTCTTGACGCCTTCAGTGTTTTTTCATTTCATTTCAAACAGACGCTTGTTTCTTTCTCACGTTCATGTAACTACTGGATGGACACCTAGGCCCCCGATGGCCTTGGCTTCTTGGTCCTGGGCCAGCCACGACTTTCTTGTATTTCTCCATCGGCTTTAGTTATTTTCCAACTGCGCCACACAGAAAACTCTTTCCAATCACGTTGTTTCAGCCTTGCTAAAAGTGCACAATGGAATATCCGGGTTCTATACATTCCTATGTATTATACATTGGCGCATTGCTGCAAAACTATTCACTATGTAGCCAGCCTTAAGATTGAAATTTAAATTTAAATGGATATTTTTTTTCTATCGCGCTCGTACACAAGTGTTTCAGAACGTGAAATTACTTTGCCTACTTGAGTGTTCCTGCGTCTGTACAAGTGTAAACTGATTTACATATTCTTCAGCTTTTCTGTAGCATGAGCATCTTCATCTCGAGCCCGAAATGTTGCTCATCTTTACCATCTTCTCTTCAGAGCTTTGTAGAATATCTATGTTCTTCTGCCTCGTGCATCTTTTCCAGGTGCATCATCATCTGCTCCGCATGACGTCACCAGTCTTCTCCTTCACTCATTTTCACACTTCTTCTGGGACTTTGTCCAAAAGGCCATTATTTCTTTGTGGATGCATATAAGGTTTTCTTAATGAATATCTTGTTTCCATGATTTTCCTATGGTACAGGCATCCTTACTTGCATGCGTTGCAATTTCTGGCTCCCAACATATAGGCAGCATGGGAGCGGAGCTTTTGGCGGGGGTACTTGACTCCTCCTCTACAAGACAATGGAAGGAAGACAGAGGGAGGACAAAACAAAATATCTTACTAGGGCTTGTGTAATTCAGATCCTGCAAGTGCAATATCGCAAAGTGCAGGGGGGGAGGAAGAAGGGGTAAGTGCCAGGGTGAGGGAACGCAGAAGTGCAATCAGAACAGCACAGCTCTGTGAGTGCGAGGAAGCTGGGGACAGTAGGGTTACAGTTACAGCCCCTAAGTGCATGATAGGCCTGAAGTCAGTCCTGGGGCGACTGGTCATGGAGGAGCCTGGTATCCAGTGAGACTCTGAGGGGAGCCAGGCAGCCAATCAGCACAACATACAGGTAGGTCAGCAGGGGAGAGAGAGAGAGAGAGAGAAAGCAGGGGTGAAAAGCAAGTCCTTGAGCTGCTTCCAGATCTTCAGGTGGTCCGGATCAAGGTTGAGAGGGGCAGGGAGGCCATTTCATAGGGAGGCACCTGCAGAGGAGAGAGATCTACCCCCCACTCTCTGCCTGGAAAAGCGTCTGACCCCCAGAAAGTTTGAGGTGGCTGAGTGAAGGGCTCGAGAAGGAAGGTGTTTTGAAAGAGAGAGTTGGATATGTTTTGGACCCCGGGCCCGGAAAGCCTTGTGGACGATGCAGAGGGTCTTTAACTTGATCGTTGCAGCCACCGGGAGCCAGTGGAGAAACTTCAGGGCTGGAGCGATGCGGTCAATGGGTTTGAGGCCAAAGACAAGTCTTGCAGTCATGTTCTGGATTGGTTGCATAGGGCGGAGGGTAGAGGAAGACAGCTTGAGAAAGGGCTCTGTTGACAGTGAGCTTCTGGGGGAAACTGAGAAAAGGAAGAATACCTCTAAGGAGGTGCAGCTGGTAGTGGGCCTTCTTGGACAGGTCTGTGATGTGAGGAGAGGAGAGACTGGAGTCAAAGATGACACCAAGGTTTTTTGCCTCACAGGAAGGTGACGGAAGAGGGCCCAAGGAGGGCGGCCAGAGTGAGAGAGGGAAAGCGGGAGCAGGGTTCCAATGAGAAGGATCTCAGTCTTAGTGGCATTAAGGCAGAGATCATTAGAGATCATTAGAGACACATTGATTCTGAATTGTGGCTAGACAGTCAGGAATGAGCGACAGAGGAGAGGAGGCTGAGGGGAGCCTGAAAGGGAGCTGAGTGTCATCCGCATATCGTTGAAAGTTAGAGGAGAAGGTAGAGAACAGGTGGGCCAAATTGGCCAAATAGACATTGAAGAGCCAGGGTGAGAGGTTAGAGCCCTGGGGAACACCACATGTGGAGATAGAGGTGGTGGAGAGAAAGGATCCAAGTTGGACCTGGGAAGGTCAGTCCAGAAGGTAGGAGGTCAACCAGGGTGAAGGCTCCTATCCGTCTTCTGTTTTTATTTTTTGTTTGGATTATTTATGCCACTATTTTTGTTTATTGGAAATATTCTCTTGATTTTAGGAGTACAAGTGGATGGTACACTGCTTTTGTGTTGAGCTGCCCAGCATACTGCACTGAGAAGTTCCAAATCAACCCTCCCTGTTATGGAGAGCAGGCTGGTTTTGCCAAAGACCTGCTTTTGCAGCTACAACTGAAAAGACACAATACATATTCCTAAACCCCACAGACGGTAATGGCAAGCAGTTTGATGAGGTTTGGACTCACCACTTTGGTCTTCTACCTACACTGGAAAAATACAACATACATCGACAACAACATTTTTATTACGATCCAAAAACAGAGAAAAAATAATAATGTTTCTGAGTTTTCACACTAAATGCGAGCAAGGGCTCGAAGCTACATTGATCAGTTGTGATGAAAAGTACAGTTTCTTTCAGAAGTTGTAAGCAATACAATTATATACATTGGGAAAATATATCAATGAAAATTTTCATCAGAGTTTTAGTCTGATGGGGAAGTTTAAGACACTGGTGGAGAGAGAGCAGGTTTGATCTAGTAGGAAAAAGTGTTGATTTTGGAACCCGGATTGAATCTTAGCTTTGGCACTTCATGAAAGTTGCCTGATTCTGGACAAATCATTCTATCTTTCTGTTCCTTAAATAGTAAATATGTGTAAGGTAAATATGCAAAAGAGAAATCAACAGGACCGAGTGCTGCGTTGTACTACTCCAATTACATACATATTTCCAGCGCTTCCCCATCCATTAGAGCCATTTTTCTGTAATCCAGTCTAAAATGGACCCGACAGACCCGCTTGTTGGTTATACAGCACCAGATATTGAAGGTTCCCCTGCTACACTAAATGTTTCCTGAAAAGATCTGGGTTGCTCCTTGGAGCCAGGTGTGCAGGATTGACTACAAATCCCCAATGTTTACCCAGTCCAGAGTAAAATGACACAACACATACAGGCTGGAAAAGCTTGCAGCTGAACAATGACTGAGCCAATCAAGCGATACCACTGATTTCCAAATGGATGGTAAAATAGGTGGAAATAAACCAACTCATCAGGAACAGAAAACCATGGGAAAGGGGAAAGAGTTAACATCTAGGGGACCGCCAATCTGTTTGCAAGTTAACACTGTTGTGTAGATGTCAGCTTTGTCTCTCCAATTCAAGCCCCAAGGTTCAAATTCCTGAAACCTCTCTTCTAGCCCCACGCATTTGCATAGGCGACTGAACATGACGATGGCTAGCCATTATTTCTGGGCTCTTAGTTTGTTATTGAGGATTCCTAAAAGCTCCCTTCTTGTTGAATTGAGGGTGTGATGATAGCAGACCTTATTATTTAAGGGAAAAATTCTGCCTATACAACCAGCCAGACTTCCACTTTTTCCATCAGCCACCTCCAGAAAGAAAAATGAAAATTGTTTTAAGAAGAAAATTAGGCCCCTCACCTAAAATATGAAATGTTAGCAATTAAACCTGATAGCAAATCAGATGTGCACATATCCAATGAGATCGGAACACCAACCTCTCTTGGGGATAACATCCATTCTTGCCTGCTCGCTCACTCGTAGGGCCTTCTTCTCTCAAGTCTGCAATTTTCATGTCTTAACCAAACTCCTCCCCCCTTCAATCTACTCTGTTATGGTTGTCTAAATAACAAGTTGATCAAATCAATCACCCAGAAACAGAACGGCTGTTAAAATCAATCAATATATTGACAAACTGTGCCATACAAACTATGAAAGGTCTTTGAATGAGTGTCTGTGTCTTGTGCATGGTGACCGAATAACATTTTGTTTCTTTGGTTCGCAGATGTAACCGGGTAACCAACATTACAGAAATTAAAAAGGAGGACTTTTAGCTCATGGTATGTAAACTTTGTTTATAAATATACATTTGACAATAAAAGGTCCCATAACAAATAAGATATTTTTTGTGAATTCTTTGGATGGTTGAACAGGACTAATGTGGAGGTTTTTAATTAATAGTGAAAATATGTTTTGAATATTTTAACATAATTATCTGTCCAACTGGATGACAAAGTTCCTGTTAACGTTAATATTAAATAAAAATAGCTAAAACTTTATTTTGCTCTTTGTTGACAGGACTCCTGAAAAACCCAGTGATATGACTGCTTTAAAGCTACCTTATCGGCCTCATTATGAGTGTGGCAGTCCAGAAATAAGGGTGCCGGTAGCAACATACCGGCACCCTTTCCGGACAGCTACACTCTGACTCGGTGTGCGGGGGCTATTACGCCAGGCAGTTCTGACTTGCCGGGCGCAATGGCACCCGCCCGCAGAGTTGTCACAGAAGCACTGGCACCTTGAACAACATTCCCGTGGAGTCATATAAGACTCCATGGGAAAGAGACTTACCAAATCCGTCGCCTTACTTCCCGCTCCTCTGGGACTTGTTATGTCCCGGTGCCACCGGGAAGTCAGGCAGCAGATTTGGTGTTACAAGGACGGCAATAGACCTCCGGTAGCACCGGCGTGTTACCACCGTCCTCGTAATGAGGCCCATACATGTTGTAAGAAATTGTGACTCTTCTCTCCTCAAAAGGAAACAGTCCCTTTGTTTTATTAGTGGCCTTGCATTGTTGACTTGGAAGACTGCCTTCCTTATTGTGCTTACCACTGCATAGAGTATTAAAAGGCTGACTACTATTTGATCTTTCAACCTTGCACAGCATGGTTGATCTTAGCTCCCAACCTTCCTTTTTTTCCCTGGTCTAATCAGACTTTCATGTCATTAGGCAGATCTTTCTGCTGGCTTCCCTCTCTCCCAGACCAGCTAAAGCACACACATCGTTCTTTGATCTAAATGCCTGGAGATTATTTTTATTATTATTATTATTATTAGGATAAGCACAAACCTAACTTTAGGAAGCAACAGAGTACTTAACAATCATAGGGTGATGAACATAGTGATAGAAGCAGTGAAGCAGGCAACTAACAACAGGGTAGGAGGAGGGCAGGCAATTTGGCAGCAAGAGATCTACAACCAACCAGGGGAGGAAACAGTGGGGAGCAGATCACCTTGTCTCACACAGGGGGGGGGGGGTGAGTTGTGATTCATTCCTTGAAGATGAGGGTCTTGAGCGCCTGCTTGAACTATAAATGTGAGGGGGCAAGTCTGATGTTGATGTGGAGGAGGTTCCCGCGTCTTGGGGCATAGACAGAGATGGCCTGTCTTCTGGTTCTTTCCTCCCGGCACCACTGGAGTTCAAGTCTGCACATGTCCATACATCTGGTGGATTGTAGATTCTGAGATGTTTTCAAATCTGCCTAGACAAGTGCCCTTTCATGGCAAGAAACCTTCAAGTTTATGCCCATTGTTTGTGTGGTGGTACCAACAGGCAATTGCAATACTCTTGCTGTCACGGTTAATATGCTTTTTTTATAACCGTGTGGATGTGGGTAGGGCAGCTACATTTCTGTACTTCTAACAGCAGTAATATTTATGCTCTGTGAGCAGGTCTTCTGTGGAGCGGCAATTTGAGCCATTCTTTCAAGGAGCTATTGTCATGCATCCCTGGTGACTCCTTCCTCGATGCTGATCCCACAGGATCAAGTGGCGCCTTTCATCACGCCTCATGGCAGGACTACTCTGTGTTCACTGCCCTTCCCAAGATGATGCCCACAGGATGCTGCGTACACCACGCTGTGACATCATGTGTCCACTGCAAGATGGCAGCAAACACTGAGACACAGATCATTCCAGAAGTGAATATTGAACCAGTAAGGGTCCTGGCTCAGTGCGTATCAACGCTTTGCATGCAGATGTTCCTTTCTTCCTCCTTTCTACTGATTTCCTGGTTCTTCTTAGTTCCTTTCCCAATCCTGAAATCTACTTCCTTCTCCTTAACTACTTTTGCCATTCTTTGTGCTGCTCTCCAGCTCTCCTGGTATCAGATGTGGAAGCCTTTGCCCTATCCTGGTGCTGCCTTCCATTCTGCCCTCACATAGCCATCCATCCTCTCCTGACATAGCCTTCCAGCCTCTCCAGGTGCAGCCTTCCATCCTCCCTTGGCATAGCCTTCCATCCTTTCCTGGCATAGCCGTCATCTCGTCCTGGTACAGTCTTCCATCTGGTTCTAGGACTGCAATTCATCCTACTCCAGCACTGACTTCCTGTTCCTCACGATTCATAGGTGTTTCCGCCCGTGAGAGTTTTTCTTTGGCTGTCATTCTAAATTTCACATACTCTCCAGTTTTAAACCACTGGGGACATTCTGACTTCCAGCAGAGACAGACCATTTCTCAAAGACCGTCACCAAGTGGTAAAGGATCATCCAATCGCTGACGGCTACACCATCTTGGTGCCCGAAAGAAATGGTTTGCTTCCTTGCCTTCGTTCAGGCATCCCTTTACAGAGCACATCCTAAGGATGGGGGAGAGAGACAGAGCCAGCATATGGTTCCACTATAGAACACTATTTCAAGTAGGTTTATGAGGTCTCTCTGCAATATTTGAGTTAAAAAGCACTATCTCACCCATGCAAGTCTTGTTCATACTTCTGGCTCACTGACTCCTTCTCTATAATATAATAGCTCTGACGTGACTCAGGAAGGTCACAAGCAAATTATCCTTGCTCTCGGCTCTGTCTGTGAAGACCATATAAAAATCAAAACATTCCAGCTGTCACTCACTCTTTTGAAAAATACATCACCTTCTCTCATTCAGGTGTGGCAAATCTGTGGTGAAATATGCTAAGAGGCAGGCACAGACATGTGATCGACCTTTAGCATCCATCTTGTATTTCCACCCCTTGGAGCTTCAGCAAACACGCAAAATGGTGTTAGAGTGTGTGGAGCCTAGCAGGCGCACATGCAGGCATGGCTCTAATAATATTACTGAAATTGGAGTATAGCTACTGTTACATCTATTTATTACCAGTGTGTATATTCATCAACATGAAGAAAGAATGTAGGGAATATAACTATAGTCACAGAGCTTCACTAAATGTATTGCACAGGACCCCAAATACCATGCAAAACACAGGTGATGGTTGTCTTCTTCTCTTCCACTGCCGGTTGGCGTACCAAAAGCAGGGACTCTACTCACTTCTGAAATAGCAGTGTATGCCTTGATGCTATCACTATCCCTGTTTACTGGAATATTTTGTAATGGGTGCTTCAAACCTCTATCTGACAATTGACAACTTCCTGTAGAACCTTTAGCCTGCTTATACAGTGCCTAGCTATTCCACCATTTTGGATATTAACTCCGAAGATATTTATTTGTGGATTTATAAATACAGACTTGTCTTTGCGCCTCTGCTAATCTGCTAGTCCCCAATGAAGCATTGCCTTATCTACTTTTGGCGAGTTTCAGATGGTAAAACTTTGATGGTGAGATCACCTTTTTAAGCACTTGTGGAACTCATTTCTATGTTTATTTCCCCCTCCAGGCTCTGTGTGATACATTTCTTGTGCAACTACAAGGAGGCAACTTCTGCGCCTTGGCACATTGGTTCCTCCCACTTGTTCCAATGTCATGTGAACTTTGATAAGTCACATGGGCTACTCCTTATGTGTTTACTAAGCACTACCTTGAATATTAGCAGTTGGTCCGACAGTTTCCAGAAGAGTACATTTTCCACCCCCGCTGCTCCCCCCCCCCCATCCCATTGTCCTTTCTTCCCATCCTCCTTCATGCCCGGGTACTTGGTATTATACACACAAGTGGATGCCCAGAGGGTTATCTGGAGGACTCGAAAGAACACACAAACATACAGGGAAACTGCGTGAGAATTTCATAACATGGAGTAACATGAGTGCAGGCCTCTGGGGGTGAGAGTGGCAGGGGCCAGAGGGGGAGACTGCTGGATGCCGAAAAGTTCGGCTTACAGGTGCCAGAAGAGGGAAGTCCAGAGGTTAAAGTGTAATGGCAAGCAACTGTATTGTCCAATGCTGCCCTTTATATGTGCTCTTCATCACAGCTGATTGACATTGTATGACTGACAGAGTTCGTGCACAGGATCAGCTTTGTAAATCAAGCAGACCATGTGGAAGGCTGAGAGCAATTGATTGAGCAAGCAAAGAATATATGTTATATAATGTGCTCAGACTTGCCAGCACCCACGACCCGTCAGGTCGTTGTATGGGGCATGAGTAGAACTGGAGTCAAACAGAACTGCGAATCCCTGGCAGAAATGTCTTTCTACTTCCAACTAAAACAACACTAGACCATGCACAACATTCATTTTAAAATCATGCAGATGGCAAGGTTTCACCATCTTTTTCTTTAGGAAGAGTGAAGATTAGAAGGCTGGCAAATATCTTGAATATGTGTTTGCATGGTCAACATGAAATCATAATATCAAATGCAAACATGTAATATGGTGGTGTGAAGCTGAGCAGAATTGCCTAAAACAGAATGCTTTGTGAGTCATTGTTTTGCTGGAAGGATGTAGGCCTCAGATGATAGTAAAAAGTATTTTGTTGGTTCTATTTTAGTTGATGTTGGGCTGTCCAAACCTCTATGGGCCTGAGGTAGCTACCAAACATGGTATGTCTCCATGAGCCTCCATAGATATTTTTTCATTTGAATTTGCAAAGTGCTCCCATTGAGCACAATTGCCTCTTGGGACACAACCTTAAAAATTAATGTAGGGGTGGATACAGATATAAAACGGGAAGCCACCCAAATCATTCAGCTGTAATGACAATATGTACTATTATATATATATATATATATTTCAATCACATTCTGATGGGCTGAGATTTGTGTCGTGGTTGCGCTGGGCAAGATGGCCTTCCGGTCAGGAGGGTCGACTCACAACTCCTTGAACAGCGCTGTGTTCCATCATCTTTATCATGCTACATGCACCTGCGCGATCTGAATGACACCTGGCCTAGTAGGATCGTTCTCTGTCTTCCCTTTCTTCCCCCTCCCTTGCCTCGTCGCGCCTTGAAACACTTGTGTATAGGCGCGTTATAAATGCCATATCATATCATATTATATCATATATTTGTTTCCTTCCCAAAGTGTACACAAACGGACGTAGAGATGCAGAGTCAGTATATCACATACAGTTTTGGACTTACGAATGAAGCCCCAATGACCCTCTTTTTTTAATAAAGTAAAGCTTGCATGTCAGATTTGTATACACATATACTTACTGTAGCCTCCTTCCAGTTTTTGAGAACGGGGTTACTCATTAATGTTGCTACTCTCAGTAGTACAATTTGGATAATATGGTTGACAAAATTGTTACTTGTGAATTCCGGGACCACACCGAGCTGGACTTGCCAACGTTCCCAAATTACCAACTCTTGGCATAGAATGTGGTGAACCAAACCCAGCAATTGGCCTCAGACTGATTAGTAATGAGTGAGCCATGATACAATTATGCATTTCTAATGTACATTTTATTTTTCAATTTCTAATCCAGAGGCCATCAGAATGTGTACTAAAAAAGGTTTCTTTTACCAAATGTTGAGTAAGTGACTGGATTCTTTTGAATTTTAGATTTTTTCTTTCATGCACCATTGGTTCCTCAAATACATTTTACTTTGACTTGAGCATGCATTGTCTTACTTCTGGTCGAGAAGGGATGCCCGGGCAGATATTCTTATTGCAGACATGCCAAAGAAGTGTGAAAGCAATGACAATCTGAAGGAAAATTGTATGTTCATAAATATCCAGATTGTAAGACAAAAAAAATGTGAAAGCATCAGACTCTTCCTTGTAGTCGTGTTACATGGATAAATCCTGTTGTAGACAGTCTTCGATGATGAGAGAGAGAGAAGAAATGGCATTCAAATAAAAAATATGCTTCTAGTAAATTGTCTAATTTAATATTTCTTCTTTACAGCAGAATATGAAGGCATTTGTGTTTGTGGTCTACGTATTCCTGATTTGGCTGTCTTCAATCACGGCAGGTAAGTACAGTGAATGTTGCTGTGCCAAAGGATAGCTAAACCTGTAGGCAGTCAATACTTTCATCATGATAGACAGAGTTTCCCCACAAGCTGTAGAACCTTTGAGAAGGCTGCTAAGATGCTTGTGGATTTCTTGACAGAACTATTGCCTTGTTTTCTTTTCTCGCAAGTTTGACCTTTTCGTCTGTGTTTTGCCTGTTGTCTTGTAGATCTTACAAAATGTAGAACCTTGAAACTGAAGTTCTTGTTCCCTTTCAATTACCCTAATCTTCAGTTCACTAAACTTCACCCATGATCGGGCCCAGATACTCACCATAGCTGCTGTCTACTCGGCTCTCTTGATTGATGTTGCCTAGTGGATGTAGGTACCCCCACGGCTCTTCTTAGCAATGAGAACCCCATTTTTCATTTTCACCTCCTGTCTCTTCTTGTTCGCCACTGCCCATGCACAGTCCACTAGTACATGAGCTCCTTTTGTGTGGTATGACACGACAGTACATCCACAAACGTATTACTCACACAAGCAGACGATGGCCATTGGCATAAGCCCACATGAGGTCCGCTGTCGTCAATTATACTTCTGCTCAATCAAGAAATAGGGCTCCCCTTGTTTTCAGCTGAAATCTTCCGTCTAGTGTAGAATATCTAACTCCAGCACAGCCCTCTAGACAGCCTCCGGCCTACATGCCACACGGATTTCAATGTTTAAAGCATATACATGTACATCTTTTTTCAGTAATATCAGAGCTTATCCAACAAGAGCATTGGTCTGGCAGACCATCAACCTGATCAAAAATATGGTTTCAGCATACCTATAACAATGAAAACATTTGACTTGATTAGATTGAAAACATTATTTAATACATATGCATATTGGTCTTCATATGTTTGCATCTCGCCCAGTGAATAGGAGGTCATCTTAACTAAAGTAGTTAGTTGAATTCATATTAGATACATTTGCTGATGTCTAGTACAAATTCGTTCCTTGAAACAACAGATTAAGGAGCATTAATTAGAGACATCACAGAATAACCTCAATTGGGGTGCCACAATCATGTGGAACAATGGTGTAGAAAAAAAAGCAGTACATTGAAGGACAGTTGGGATGGCCTGACCCAAATGAAAAGGACATTTTAAAAAAACATAACAATTGCATCAACAATGCTCCAAATGTAATGTCAAAGGGGCTGGGTTCAGAGTTTCTGACATTTCATGATTGAATAAATACAAGAAATGTTGGTAAACTCACCCCCTCCAAAGGTGACAGTTTTCCAAGTAAGCGGCCAGTATATAGTAGGTGACAGCATTAGAATGTTAACTTGGGTGCAGCCCTTTATATGAAAAATATATAGAAATATAAGTTCAAAAGAGGTAATAGAATCCATTACCCAGTGTACACATGGGGTTATCGTAATGAGCCTCAAAGGTATCACATTCTAGCGATGCTGGATGACTCGGACAAGATCTTTGCCAAGGTTTTACTGGTGGATTTGACAGACTGGGTCAACTAGCAAGCGATAACATTGTGATCTTTGTCACCTTGATTGAGAGCCCCTGCGGTCTCCACAATCAATCGCTTTTGTGGACTTCAATCCAGCTTTCAATGCCGTGAACAGAATCAAACTTTGGGTTAATATAAGGTTTTGGGCTTGTCCACTGGTCTATTGAATATAATGAGCGCCTTTAACCAGAATACAGCTGTGATTATCAGGATTATTTCAAAAGACTCACTTACTTCTCTAATATCCACACTTAATGCCCTGAAACACATATGTATTGTGGCTCCACTCTAATTCAATCTGTACATGGCGGTTTTGTGATCTTACCTAACCAGAGTACAAGCTCCCCAGGACTGGGTGGAGATCTGGTTGGGTTATGCAGATGTTTTGCTGCTTTTAAATCTAACCCCGGTGGGCCTTCAAATATTGTTAGATCAACTAGTTGATTTTGCCATTATACACATTAATATCAATACCTCGAAACCAAAGTTATGTTCTTTATAAAAGGACAAAAAAGATCCAGAAGTAACTTAACATGGGGGTTGAATGGGGGGCGTGGCCGACTGCGCGATGCAGTAGACGTGTGCCTTCGGAGCTCCCGCTGCCGCAGCCTAACATCCTGCTACAGACGACCACCTGGAAATATCTGGTGACCCCCAAAGCAAGACCCCCGGTGCCTGACACTCAGGGGCACATCTGGGGCAAATCCCAGCCCAAAACGCGCAGGGGCTTCGGCACCAGGAGCGAGGGAAAGTTACGCCATTTCGGCTCGAGGACGAACCAAGATGGCCGCCGGACCATCGGGCGCGCACTGAGTGGGGAGCGGTGCACCCACACATCCAGCGGCGACCGCAACGAAGGTGGAGCGAGGCTCCTGGAGGAATCTGAGAGAGGGGACCGCCGGCCCTGCTCCGCCCGGACCAGGAGGGACGGGCGCGAACGACAGAACAACAGAGCGCCGCTACGGAGACCCGTGCGTGGCAGAGGCGGCCCCGCCGGTGAGTGCCCCCCCCGAGTGACCACTTTAGGGGCTGTTGGACCACTGAAAGTACAATGGGTGTTGGAACTGGCGAGCACCCCCGGCACATCACAGCAAAACTCCCAGCGTCCTGCGGCTGGGCCTACACGCCCACTATAACGGGCTCACCATCTGGCTCTGTGCCCTCCTTTTCCCCGCCGGCTGGGGTGGTGCCTAAACCCACAGGGCGTCGGCAACGCTTACCGTCCTGTGTGACTTTTCGGTGAGGCTGGGCTGTTGCGTAATAGGATAGTACCCAAGATACGGGGGCACCCGTGGGGCCCGAAGGCGGCCATGGGGAAAGACAAAACAAGAAGGCCCACCATGCAAAACAGAATCGACCAGTACACGATGCCTCCATCGCAATCTCCTGATACTCAACCGTTGCCGTCGGTAGAAGTGGACTCTGCACCTGGGCTCTCCCTAAGAGACGTCATGGCAGCCATAGCGGATTTCGGCTCGTCGATGGAACAGAAGATGGATGGAATCAGCCTGGATATGTCCCTCCTCCGACACGATCTGCAGAAACTGCCGGCACGAACGGGCGAGGCGGAACAGCGTATTTCCAACACGGAGGATGGGATGCACGCAATACAGAAAGAACTTCAAGGAGTCTCCGCCAAACTTAAAACTCTCGAAGCCAGAGTCGAGGAGGGGGAGGGCAGATCCAGGCGCAATAACATTCGAATTCTCGGTATCCCCGAGAAGGCCGAAGGTCCCTGTATGGAACTTTTTCTGGAACAGTGGCTGATGGACCTCTTCGATCAGCAATCCTTTTCCAAATTCTTCTCGATAGAGAGGGCACACCGAATGCCCACTGGCAGACCAGTGCCTGGGGCTCCGCCGCCGTGATAGCAAGGCTACTAAACTATCAGGACCGAGACACGCTGCTGCACCTTGCACGAACCAAGGGTACGACCACCTTTAATGGCTCCAAGATCGTCTTCTTCCCGGACTATACGCGGGAGGTCCAGAAGGCAAGGCAATCCTTTGAACGACTTAAAAGGCAGCTCCAAGCGATGCGAGTCAAGTACGGCCTGCTCTTCCCGGCCCAGCTGAAAATATATCACAAGGGCACAACGGTCCGCTTTAACGACCCGAAGGAGGCCGAAGCGATGGGCAGAGCAACACATTGAGGGGGACTGGTGGGCGCCTCGAGCCAACAGGGGCAGAAATCCTAGGCCGCCACCGGACCATCCTCGGGAACCGGACAGGCCACCCTCGCCGAATCGGCCGGCGGAGGCTGGAGATTGAACATGAATGTTTCTTGCGGATGGGTCTGGCCCCACAAGCGGGGGCACTCCAAACTGTTGTTACAGAAGGCTTGGGTGTGCACCAAGCTATTGTAAGTCGTCTATGTCATTAATAATGTGGCTTGCGGGGGCATATCTCCATCGCACCTGGTAAAGGCAACAGGGGCCCCCCCTTCAATTTCCAATTTTTAATCGCTTTAGCTTTATTGTGAATAAGGGTTTGTAAGGCTGACACCTTACACGTGTTGAGGGTTATGATGTTGGGGCTACAGGTACTTCGTGTTGGGGTGGAGTATGGGGAGGGGGAGGGAAGGGAATGTTCTAATAAGTTCTTTGTTACCCTAGGAGCAACACCTCCCCGCCAGCTCCGGAATATGTTGAGGTTCAGGGTAGGACGAGGCCACAGACGGTCCAGGCAACACAATACTCGGCACTTCAGACACACACCGCAATACATCACCATTGGCAGAGACACCTTCCTCGTAAAACACCTGTCCAACTATTTACTCCAATCTCTGGATGGCACCCTCACAACCCCAGTCCATCCCGACTGAACGCCCCAAGTCGCTCACCTGGAACGTAAACGGGATGGGCTCTGCGATCAAGAGGCGCTTGATTAAACAAATACTCAGTAGACACTCTTGTTATGGAAGTAGTTATATTGTCATATTTGTCTTGAATTGAATTGGTTCATTTGGCTTGCATTATAATTCTTAAATGTATCCTTTTGAGGGAAAGAATCCTGTGAGCTTGTTATAGTGGTAGACAGTTCCTCGATTTCTCCTTTTTGCTTCCTGTTTGCCTGGATTCCTCTAGATAATGCTGCTTTCGCGGTCCTGGAACTCACAGGATTCTTTCCCTCAAAAGGATACATTTAAAAATTATAATGCAAGCCAAATTAACTAATTCAATTCAAGACAAATATGACAATATAACTACTTCCATAACAAGTGGACAATCACTAAAACATGTATGTTTGGAGCGCCTGGCAACAGTGTTTGTATCCTTCATTTGAGTACTTCTATTAGCTCTGTGCAGCCCTTAGAGCAGCAAACCACAAATGTAGGCAGCACCAACAAATTTAAGAAGAACTAATAACCACTAAAATCCAATCACTCGCCACAGTTTGCCACACAAAGGCTGCTATCTTCTTGCTAATTCCAAAATTAACATACAAAATAGCGGTTTGGGGGTGGAAAAGAGAGAAACAACTATCTTGTCAGGAGGCCCACTGCATTAAATCCATCATGAATCTCCTGGCCAGAACCCCTGTAGAATTCCTCAGTTGTGAATCGAGCTCCACCTAAGGCCTTTGCAAATATCAGTCTGTGATGTATTATTGGAAGATGATAAATACAGCTGACCAATTATTATGTTGTTACTTGCAAGTTTGCAGCAGTCAGTATTGAATTCCACCAGTAACTGCATTCTGGTAGAAGGCGACAACTGAGGACAATGGTTAGAAACTAATTTGTATGGCCTTTCTAGGGAAGAATGCAAAATGAAGCTAAACAGGAATGTTCTGATATTAGACAAATAACAAAACTTGATTAACCTCTCTACAAAGTGAAGTAGCCTGGATGGATTATGTTATCTGTGGTCCTAAAACGCCTCCCTCCCGCCCGCCCACATGCTGTTAGCACTATATCTGAACATTTTTCTTAATTACCACATCTGGTTGGAGTACATGAAAATCAAATTCAATCTGATAAGACGTGCTGGAAGTTATTGGCACCAGACTGACCATGATCAGAGAAGAGCACAAGTTCAGACTATGAAAAACTGAGGAGATTGGATCAGCTAAACATCTGTTGTGCCACTGTGGAGCACAAACAAACCTTAGAAGAAAAAGCCTTTTAGCAGTCCAGTTCAGAGTGATTCCATTCCTGGAGGGAGATATCATCTGGAGGGAAGTCATTTTCCTCTTATATATCATTTGACCAGCTCGTGGGTGACCATCAAAAATATGCTGCAAGGGATAGGAAGTGTGCACAGTGTTACCTAGTCAGGCGATTACTGCCACAGGAAATAAAGCAGGATTATTAGGTATTTTCTCACAGGGGAAGACTCCCCCATTTTGGATTTTATGTGATGTATATTGTTTATTGTTTTTTTCTTTTGTTATGGGAATGTATGGAAATGGGGATTTACATTTTACCGGCACCTGACTTCCCCGCCGCTGGACTTGGAATATCCCGGGAAGTCAGGCGCCGGTTAAATTTTAAGAGTCCGGCAGCAACCCGCCGGTAGCACTCGCAGGGTTACCGCCTGACTCGTAATGAGGCCAGAAAATGCCAGAAAATATTGCTCCCCATTCGAGTCCCATTGGACTCAATGGGAATGGGGAGGTCGGATGCACGGGCACCATTCATGAATGGTGCCGGTGCATCCGTCAAGGTCTGTGAGCCGGTGTCTTTCTGCCCGCCAGGTCAGACCTGGTGGGCGAAAAGGCACCTGCTCACAGAACTCGTAGTTTGCCGGTCCAGAAACAACAATACCGGCAAGCTTACTGGTACCGTTGTTTTCCCGGAACGGCAACCTCGTAATGACCCATTTTGTTGGACATGAGCTTTTTCTTCCTTATACACTGATCCCAATGCATGCTTTCCCTGTCATGACCAAATGGGTTCAGGGATATATTGCTGAAGAGAGGTAGATTAAGCTATAAGTAGGGGCCCTAAAATATGTTGGTTTTGGAGGGTGTCATGCTACAACTGTCACCTTTACACCATTACCACAAACCTGAAGAAGAAGGTACTCTTTAGTTCAATGCATATTTCCTTTTGAGGAACAGTTTAGACTAATTTCAAATTAAAACAAAACAGCGTAACAAGTCAAAATTGGGTAAATGCACACAATGCTGGCATAGATCTTTTTGAGCTTTGTTTGCTCTAAAGCCACGTGAAATGTAACCCCTGGATAATTATCACTATTCATTTTTGTAGGAAACATATGATGAACTAGTAAGGATGTTTTATTGTCATGATATTTGTTTTCCCTATTGCTGTGTGTTCCTTTGGGTAATGATTATTTAATTGAACAAATGTGTATAGGTTCTGTTGTGAGCGTTCTTTAAAGAAGTGTAAACAGATAATTATGCTGATTGATGCATGCCACGAAATCCAATGTGAGCAGCCTTGAGAATTAACTTTAACATATATTAGCATCAGGTTGGTCTTAGACTTTCAGTGGCAGTCATGTCTTCCTGGTGTACCATTTCATAAATGAAAAGGTTTGAGTCTGGGTGTGGCTACTACATGTCGATGTTGGGGCATACGAGGTAACTGGTCCACCTAAAAAGTAGCCTACAACTTCTACAGGACTAAGACACTGGCTCATATGGCTTTCAGCATACGTTCTAGGGAAACCATACTTTGTAGTGATAAGGCAGGATGTACCAACTTAGTTCAAACAACATGTGTGATGAACAAATCAACCTTTATTTTCCTTAGGCGTGTAGCCTATGGTATTCTACATATTTATCTTTGAGTCTGGCTATTTGTCAGCTGCCTCTCAAACATGGCCCTGGGCTATACCAGTTTGGAAAAGGTACAATGTAATTGTGCACACAGAACATTTTGAAGGTGCAATCCCCATCAGGGCAACCCATCATCAAGGACAAGTTGTAAACTGGGTTGCAAGGAGAAGATAAGGGGACCAATCTTTTAATTTGTTTTCACTGGGCCTCATTCCGAATAGGGCGGTAAGGGTTAACGGTCACCGTAACGAGACCGGTGCCGTTAAACCCTTACCGCCCTACTATGAGTTCCCTTTGCGGGTCCTTCCTTAACGCCTGCTTCTAGTAGGCATTAAGGACGGGACCCGCAAAGGGACACCAGGTTCAATAACGGTACCGTAATTTAAGGTACCATTATTGCCGCATTCCCCCTTCCCATTGAGCCCTATGGGGGCTCAAATCGGGAATCTGGAATGGCCCTGGTGAATGGGGAATTACCGGTCCCTCTGACCTCAGAATGGACCGGTAAATTAATCCATTCACCAGGCCAGAGTTTGGACGAGTTCGGAGGCAACCATGCCGCAAATAGCGGCGTGGTTACCTCGGAACTCAGAATAAGGCCCACTGTCTTGAAATGATTACAGAGGTTCAGTGTTTCATCTCAGAAGCTGTTCTAATACTCATTTGTTTAGAAAGCGGTCCCCTCTAAACAGAACCTTTTTACACATAGCCAATCTAAGGTAAACAATCAGCACACTATGACACTGATGGGACTACATTGGCTGTTCCCAACACACAAGCATTCTAGTCTTAATCAAAGAGATCCTGCAACCATACAACCCTTCGCAGACCACACCCTCTCATATCTAGAAGTCTCTCTGTAAGGGGCTGTCTCTGTATATTTGATCTTCTACCTGGTAACCCTGCAGTAGAACTTCACCTCTTCAAATTATTTCCCCCAAAAAATATGGAATAGCAATGTTTATAAGAGTAAGTTAACATGAAATGTGGGTCGTTATTACTTGCAACACTCAAGTTTCGGAAATGTCCCAGTGTGTCCCAAAAGATTTGTGAATCCAGAATGTCCATTAGCTCAAATGCAGAAGTACTGATTACTAGTACACCATCCTAGGTACTGCTGGCAGTGGCAGACATAGTGTTTGGCCTATCTGTAAAATGAAATGTTATGCATGCCCCACAAATACTGATGTATGATTAGATACATTACACATTGATAAAGTACCCTAAAAATCACAAAGGACTCTCTGGGATCCAGAAAATGAAAATGTGCTCTATCTGCGACCTGAATATACAACAGTGTTTTACTTTTAAAATCAGCATAATCCTCAAACTTGTAGTAATGTCCCCTCCTGACTACTGGTGAGAAGGATCGGGCAGCCATAGTGGCCAGTTGCTGTCGATTCCTAAGTGAGGCTGGGCATGGGGTTAGTGTGGGGAGGATAACCTGGCTTGCCCCGCCATACCCTAGTTATGTGGCAGGGCCTGTCACTAGAAGCAAATATAGTTTTAATTCAAGGCACATTTCTGACATGAAGTCATATGCTGAAAAATAGACATCCATGGGTATGGAGAACCCCACATTATGCCCTGCCACCAGATGTAAAGATACCAACGCCTCCATATGGGCAGGGTGGAATAATGGAAACACCTCAGTTGGGGAGGCAGAGAGCGCAGGGATGCTGGATGGTACCTGACCCAGCAGCGACAGTGTGTTTTGTTTGGTAGGCGCAGGGTTCATGAAAGCTTAAAGCCAGTAAAGAAGTAGGCAAATGTGTGCATGAGTACACTTAGAAAAATGTTTGTTTACTGATCTATTTGCAAAGTGACTAAATATCTATGTAGCTAGGAGCACACCTTAAATTAACTAATGGTTAATCAAATATTTTAAGATCAGTTGGGGTGCAAGGGAGATGAACCAACCCTGACACTGGGTGGTCTACAATAGTAAAGAACAACAGATGTCCACATTCTTCTGGAACACTCCCGTCCCTTGCACACCCTATATATGTTGAATAAACAACCAAAATGTGTATATGAAAATTGGATAAAATCAAGTAATATTCACCACCTGTTAGTTATTGTGATATTATTTTTTATAAATATGTATAATAATAGTAATTTTACATCAGTAACCACAAGCTTAATCGTATTATTGTAGCAGGGATACATTCTAATGCAACATTTTTACTCATGGGGGCTCAGCATTACCGTTTTAATACTGCTGTTATAGACCCTTTTGCTCCCCAAATAGTAGACTTAATCTCAATCACTTGCCCCTTTCTCTCTGAGCTCTTTAAACTATGATCCCTTTTTCGAATCTGCTACTGCCTTACTCCCTATTGAAGAAACTATCTACTGAGTAACTGACTCTGGGGTCAAATTGGAAATGCTCATTGCTCTCATAAATGCAGGTGTTTCCCTTTCTTCAGACAACCTTATGTTCCTTTGCATATTTAGTGTTCATGACATGGCTTTCCTTCCCAAAACATAATAAGGGCCTTATACTTTCAGAGGGATAGCCTGGCTTAAACCAGTTTGCACTTTTACTTTAAGAATTCCTTTTGAAAAGTGACTTCTCTCACCAAAAATATAGTTGGTTGCCTCTCCTTGGCTACATGTAATAGACTTGATGTGACAAATCAAGTATCATTTGATTTTATTCGCAAACTGCTACCATGTGGTTTTTTCCAACTTGTCTTACCCTGATGGAATCAGCAGAAGAACGCCACACTTCGAACCCAACCACCATGTCGGTAGCTTTATCAATCCGACTGTATCCAAGGGCGGAACTGTGGACTCATTGTGCTCTGTAACCATGGTGACGGAGCACTAGACGTGACTGTTAGCCGCTCTGTGTTTGTCTCCCGGTAGAGGCTTCAGTGTATCTTGATCAGGGGAAGAATGATAGTGGTGCGTGACACTAAGCTTCTTGAGATCAATGGACCCAGCATCCTAAAATGTGACACTTAATTTATCCCAAATCAAGGACATTATTGTATGGCATGTAGTTCCTTCTCTCTAGCCTTTGCTGCATAAATCTTGCATATGTAGTTCTACGCACTTGATTAAGGGTTGTGACAATGTTCTCTGCCTAACCTTGGGGACCGGGAGTGGGCTGGTCCAATAGGCCAAACGCCTATCACGTTAGTGGATGCTGGACCCAAAGGAGGTATATGGAGGATCCCCAGACCTTTGCAATGGGTCCTGCAGTATGCAAGAGCAGTCACAGGAGCAGTCCCACACCGAGGCAGACCCAAACACCCAGCATAGGAATTAATGTGTCCCTTTAAGGAAACAAAGTTGCATCGAAGTACAATGTGGTGTATCACCAACAGATCAATGGTCTTGTAGAACGGTTTAACCAGGTGGTGATTGCAGGCCTAGAAAAAGTCATTCATAACAGTGCAGAGATAAGCTAAGCACTGGCCCCGGTTTTGTGGCGTGTGAGATCCGCTCCTAATTTGACGATGGGAGTCTCGCCATTCAGGTACATGAGAGGGAGAGAAGTGAACTCAATTCTCAATCCTGTGCAGGAAACATTGATGACAAAGAAGTGAGAAGGAGGAGGAGGAATTCATTCACCATCTAGTGCAGAAATGCATGCCTTTCCTCAGTACACCTGCTGGAGGAAACATTCACAAGAATTAATCATGCTCTCTCAGACTGCAGGAGTCCTATATTTTCAAAGTTGCAATTAACAAATAAAAATAATGAACGAAAATTGACACGTGTTCTCCACTGGAGGGACCAAAAAAAACGTTTCTCCCATGACTGGTAGCATTGCAGGGATTACAATGTTGCCATTTCCCCCATGATGAAAGCATTACATCGACAGCAAACAGCATTTCTTGGTTGCCAACCGTTTCCCTGGCTCTTGATTTATATGCTGTACAAACAAGAGGTACACAGTTTAAAGGTAATGTCAGCAGGGCTCAAGGGGGAGGAAAGGAATCCTCACACATATTCAGGGCAGCTTTAAAATCCAAGATCGCACAGGCATTAATATAGGTTACGGTCAGCCCCGTGACGACCGGCACATGTCCCAGTCACAGACCAGCCCACCGTTCACTGTTGCAATCAATGCCCCTAAGAAGCATCAAAGGGGTAGCAGAGACCAGATTATAAAACTCAACCTGCTCAACGAGTGTGGGTGTTTGAGAAGGAGCAGGAGGGGGGGGTTTGGAGGAAATAGGTCAGTAAGTGGTCTATTTAGAGAAGAACTGTACAGTGAAAGAGGGGCATCACCAACTGGAGATAGTTGTACTGAGGAGGATGGAGGGAGTAATGCAATATCTTGAGAGTGGTTTACTGGCGAGGTTGGAGGGAAAACGTTACCATCTGAAGAAAGATATACTGAGGCATTTGGAGAATAAAAGTTACCATCTAAAGATTTTTATACTAAAGAGGACTGAGGGCGAAAGTTACTATTTGGAGAGTAACATTGGAGAAGGTGGGAGAGAGAGAGAGACAGAGAGAGAGAGAGAGAGAGAACCCTTACGGTTTTGGGTGGAAGATTGAGAAAATATAGAGGGCAGAGAGATTTGCAAGATCTGAGGAAAACAGGCACCCTTGCTAGCCAGAGACACCCGGGAGGTTCTAGCAGATAAGGTCAGTACAGGGTAGACGGTAGGGGTGAGCAAAGGTTCAGGCGGTATAACCTCACTGAGAGGGGCAGAGGCTACATTAGAGTAGCCAGGACTGCAGCGCCTGAGAAGCTAGAGTCCCCAAAACCATTCCCACCTCTAAGTACAAATACTATAAGAGACTTTAAGGATTTGTCAAACCCGTAATATCTTGTCCTTAGGTGGCCCTGCCACAGCTCCTTGGCAAGGCGTTCAGGAATGCCAAAAACCTGCAACCCAAAGGCCAGGGAGTTGAACTGAATAGTGAAATTGAAACATTATAGACCCAAACTAAGACTTTTGTGAGCTACCTTTTACTTTCCCTTTACTCGTGATTATTTTGTAAATAAACCATCTTCCATTGCGTTGTGTAAATAAATGTTACTTCCTTCAGAATCACATCTTTGTGTTAGCCTCTTTGTGCTTCCCACTTGCACTGCCCGTGACAAGGATTCAAATAATTGACAGTTTAAAGGAAGGCTGTGAACAAAATACTGCATTTCCCCCAACCAATTGTTAGTTCAGAAATGTTATATTTGCCTGATCACTGGGAAACATTTCGGAATGATCTAAACACAATTTGACATTTCTTTTAAAAACATAAGATTCTGGCTGTTCCAATGAAATAGTTCGACTAACGGTAACTCAGTCATGCTGGCACTGTCCATACCCAAAATCCTTTGGTCAAAGCAGAAATGTGTTTCTACCAAAATCGTTTAGTCTCCAAAAAATATGAACAAATATTCATAATTTATTATATAAGTTCCTAAGTGATTTGTTTCCTTCTCTTCATTTTGTGGTAGAGTTTAATTACCATCCTTTATAGCTTTTTCACTATACCTAACGACCGTGCTCGTCATCAGTTTCGTTGGTGTATTGTTTTGGCGGTAATCTCTCAGTGTGTGGACATTCACTATTGATGCTTAGTTAAACAGAAGCTGTTGTGGCGTCTTATAAAATAGGTGGGAACTTACCACCAGAATAAACACTCCGACAGGAAGAAATCTGCTCATAGAGGCTGAGGCCCTGATACTCCATTGGACTTTCTCTACAAGGCAAAATAAGGGAATTGCTAACTTGGCAAGCAACAATGATAATGCCCAAGTCAGCATGCAATTTCTTCAATAGAGTATGTGTAACAATCAAGCACAATGATTTGAACCTAAATGGCGATTTTCTTCAGATCTGGTTGCCTTGAATCAGCCAGCTATATGACCCTCTGAGCTGTGCCTAAGTAAAACATATATATGTTCTATACAAATCAGATGTACTTAAGCAATTTGCTTAGCCAGCTGATCACCCAACAAGAAAACCTGCATCCGTTGTGCAAGGCCAATATATTGGGCCTGGTCTTAATCGTTTATAATGCCTGATCTGGAAGTGCTAATAAGGATTGGCGTCTACGACCTAAGTTTGGTCTTTGTGCCTCATTCATTAAATGCACACTCCACTATAAACCCATATTTTATTTAAACTCATTCAGGTGCAACCATGAACTACCAAAATCTTTGGAGCGCCGCCAGGCCCCAAACCTGCTGGTTTAGCGATTTTCGAATAGTTAAATGACATAATATTCTTATTCCAATATGAACAATAGGGGCCGGATTCTATGTTGCCTGCAAACATAAGAAAGTATTCATCTATGAGGGATGAACACTTTCCTTAAAAGCACCATATTATGATAACGTGATGATGTGTCGGTCTGACAACAAAGCCATGACTTTAGCATGTGCCTGATTTACTGCTTGACAACAGCCTGACCAACCATGAGAAATGCAGGGCAGGCACTGCAAATGGATTTTCCTTTAAACAGCACTAAAACAAGTAAAAAAAAAAATACTGCACACAAGTGCCGTAAACGCTGCTGTTCACGTTTTCCCTTTATAAAAATGGCATTTCCTAGACATCAGCACCACCTTTTTTAGTTTAATGAAAGCTTAATGAAACTTAATCTAGTAAAGTGGCTGTGTTTTCGGAAATGCTCGCAGTGCACAATGTTTCTTTCTAAACGATAGCCTAACGCAGATGTTGCTTCTGAAAGCACATTTCCCTTCGTATATGTCCACCCACCTCAGAATGGTGGTGTTGGAAACTGGAGGGGAGATTGTTGGCTTGCCATACTATATTTAGTACAAGCTCAGAATCAGTCCCTCGGTGTCCTCCTTACACTAACAAATAACGCCTTGAGGAACGACACTCGCAATGTGCAGTGATACAAACCTCCAAAAATAAAAAAGCACCACTAACCACACAAGATTTTATGATACAAGCCCTCTAACTAGGGTTTCCCTCCAGCTCAAGAGCTGTATCCACTTTCTTGAACTTTCACCTGCACACAAGATCAAGGTTAGCTGGCAGCATCATTGACCTTCCACAAAATTGGTCACCAAATAATTGATACTCTCTAAGGGAACATGTTGCTTCTGCTTCCATAAGCGCAACCTCCAACCTTTCCTGCTGTGCAATCTTTGGTAAGGGACAGGTAGAGTACATTTGGTCTTTTACATGTCAGACCCCTACCTACACCAGGGACCTGTGACCTATGGATCACCAGATGTTTTGGACTGCAACTCCCATAAGCCCTAGCCAGCATTTCAATGGTGAGGGATCATGAGGGCTGTAGTCCAAAATACCTGGAGACCCACTGGTTGCAGACGCCTGACCTACATGATTGTTCTCGTACATGCACTTAGAACCCATCAGCTGTATGTATAAATGCGAGTAAATGGCACACAATAAAAGAATCAGAATCCTTTTGGCAATTGCACAAGTTGTCGGAGAGAATGAGGAATGGACATCAAGAAAAGGCCATGAAGATGCTGAGAAATGGCAAGATGGCATGTGAAATTATAGAAATGTGTAGACAATGTTAAATATTCTTTCTTGTCATGGAGTTCAGTAAACTGAATTAATGATTAGATCTTTGGGGAATTCATCAATCTAGCCAATTGAAGAAATAGTTGCTAAAAAGGTCGGAATGAACACATTGTTTGTTCTGAACACATGAAAGCTGGAAATTGATGAATGCCAGGCACCTCTTAATATTTCTGAAACATTCCTCCTTTCATTCCATGTACAAACAGTTAATGAGCGCTGGTGTCCATCCATTAAAAATATTTCCTTTGACTCTCTGCAGTGAACCATGGGCAGCTAAGCTCTCGTGTTCAGTGACAGGGTACATGTGAAGAGCACGTGGACATATGCAGATGGGGCCTAGTTTGGAGTTTCAGTCTTGCCTGCGATATGTTCTTTACTATACAAAATGAACATCCATAAATATCAACAGTTATTAAATATTTAGCTAAAAACATATCATACCGTGTATTCCAAAAAAACCTACGCATTTGCAGATTATTAAACAAGTTGCCGGGGCAGCAGGTGCACTTTAAGTGTTTTATTTTCACAATATGCTTTTCTTGTAAAGAGGATTAATGCCAATGATGTCAGTGGCAAGAATAAGATATTGTTGGGCTGATACTTATATATCAAAGGTATGTATGAGCCTAAGATGTCTTCAGATCCCTTAGTGAATATGGTGAGGGATTTTGTATCAGCCATTCAAATTGTATAGATGCATTGAGGGTGTTGGGGGTAATGCATGTGAATACAGCATTACAGAGCCTTTGGTGCTTGTGTTTGCAGAGTGGGTTATATGATAGAGTAATGCCAATTCAATACTGTGGATGGCTGCCATGTATGATGGGACGTTGTTTTGGACATCCCTTTCAAAGAAAACTGGTTTACAGGTGAATGTGACAGATTTTCCTATTAAAAACCATAGAGTTGATATGGAAAGCTTTGGGCATTCCCCAATAAGAGACCTGCTTGAACTAAGGGGTGACACCGTGCAGCATCTGTATTGGTGAAGTAGCTTGTGGAAAAATAAATAGTATCTTATTGCTCGTGTGTTACTGTACACACAATATTTACTCCCCATGGTTCTCACTGTACACATCTTATGTTTCAATACGCACGCTTTTTATATTGTACATAGGCCCCTTCCTGAGTACATATGTATTTTCTGAAGCAGACAACAACTAGTGAAGGTTGCCTCGTGGAGCATGAGCCATTGTCCATCATCTACACAGTTAGCCTTCAGGGAGTTCCCTAAAAGCCTGGGTAGAGGAGTTTACATTGGCCAGGATAGAGCAGAAATTGTGACAGCACTTGTTATATTTTGCATTAAAAAAACTCACAGAATGATTCCTGAATAAGGTGATTCTAATGGGGTTCCAGGCTAAGCATATTCCAGCAGCAACCAATACGGTTGTTAGAGACGATTTTCTGTATTCCTCTGGTGAGGGGTTCAGAGACATCAAAGCTGTAGTGCGGGCTGCGCAGAGTGATCACCAAGGTAAGCTAGACTCTCACAATGGTGCAAATGACGGAGCTGTCCGGCTTCACTCAAAGGATGGGTGAGCGTTGCTATAACAGTCCCACATAGTAGAAAAAGACAGACACAATCAAGCACCGTGCTATCTACATTGGAAGGCTCGATGTGAGGTACTTGGAGTGACTTATGAAACCATAGATCATATGAAATCACAGGAATCCATTCAAAATACAAGTAAGGCTTCTGCAAATGCAAGACCTCATGGGAAATATAGACATACTAAACAAGTAGTTGATTATCTCTGGTACTTCTACGGACTTTGGTGGACTTGCTGAAATATGGCTGCAGAGTGAAAATCAAGTTCACAGAAGAAAGACCGTGGTGGCAAAGCGGGCACAGAGGATCTCTGCACCCAGAACCCAGGGACACTGGGAAACAGAACCAGCAGCAGCATCGGGATCAGGGCACCTATGGTTGTGGCTTCAACTGGCCAAGAAGCACCATTGCATTGGAAGGTTTTAATGTCAGGATTAGGTCTGGAAATGCATTGGTTGGCGTCTCCAGTTAGCATGAGCTAGATCCCGGGAAATGTTATAGACAAGAGGACTGGATCCCAAGTGCAAAGGACTTTATGCACAAGTAGGAGGGCATTGCATCAACAATAACAATGAAGCAGCACAAAGGTACCCCAGCAAGAAGGCTTCAGGCATGTGAGGATCGGGCAATAGATCAACCAAAGCAGCAGGAATTGTCCTACAGCAGGGAACAGCTTCAGGCATCAATCTGCAACGTCCCACAATAGAGCAGCAATGAAACAGAGCATCTGCAAGCCCCTCAGGACCCACCCAGACAGCAGAAGTGTTCCATCTTAAATCCAGCAAATGCTATGATGATCAGAAGGCATCTATGAAAGCTTCACAATCTGTCAGTATAGGTTTCAAGAATATAACCCCGGAGAGAAGCAGCGTAAGACCTTGCGGAAAGATTCTTCCTGCCTGGAAAGGCACAGAGGCATCCACAAAGAACAGCACCCAGTCAGCATGCAGTATAAGGATTCCCAGGAGCCGCCCATTCCTGAAGCAATCTTTCGGGTTGATTTTGGCAATGGAGCAAGGGTAGCCCACCCACAAATCCACAAACATGTACGTTTCAAAGGCTTGGCGGTCATCCTATCAGGCATGGCCATTCAAACTCCACACACTCACATAAATCCAAACTGAGACGTCTTTTTGAACTCTGAAAAGAGCCTATGTAGGCAGAAGGGTCATTGTGACCATTGATCATTTCCCAAAAAGACAAAGGATAGGTCCCAAATATAATGCTCTTCACGTAGGACATTTGAAATGATTTAGTATCCAAATGGCCACAGTCTATGGGTATTTAGCTGCTTATGTCGAAAAAAGGCTATGTCATGTTGTAGCCAAAAGCAACATGTAAAGCTGCCACCAGCCTACTTTTCAACACACATTCTAGAGTGGGAGAACTCCCCCAGTGACAATATGGAGTGGTCAAAGAGCAACTTTGCCTGGGTATTCTTATGGACTACCAAGTGCAGCACACCAAAACGAGTTGCATTTGAAGGGGGACTTCAGTAGAAGTGGCAAGAAAATTACATAATAAAAACCATGAAAGTCAGCAATAGGTTTAGGGGACTTAAAGAGTTAGCGAAAGGAGCCCCCAAAAATGACATTTTGACATAACAGTGAAAGACTCAACGGAATACCTTCATCAGAGCAGAACAAACTAGGCAGGGCTTGCTTGTTCCATTAGGAACTGGAAGTGAAAATTCAGTTTTACATCTCAGCATGGACAGCTAGTCCGTCCCACCACCCCTTGAAGCACACAATAAGGCTGCCTCGTCATCCTGTCATGGGTTTTTCAGGCCTGGTGATCTTCTATCGCATTGTGCTTAGTAGGACTACCACACTTAGCCTTCCAAGTAGTTTGAATTTATTTTTTTCAGTTTCAGTTGATAGTATAATGAAGGATTTTTTGGTGCTGAATAATTATAGTAAACGAGTAATAATAATACAATAAAAAAGAAATACAAATAAAATATGATATATAAGAACAATTATACAAACATATTTGGAAACCAAATAATGGGGCTCATTACAAGCATGGCGGTCTGGGAACTACGGTACCGGTAAGCATGCCGGTACCGTAGTTCCCGGACCGCCATACTATGTGCTCTGCTCGCGGGTGCCGTTTAACCTGCCTGGTTTTCCCTGGCGGGTGTAACGGCACCCGCGAGCAGAGCACGTCAGATGCACCCGCACAACTCTGTATGTGCCGGTGCATCCGACCGCCCCATCTCCATTCAGCCCTATTGGGCAGAATGGGGATCGGGAGGCACTTGATTCTGGCACCCGCAAATGAGCTATTACCGGGTCCACCGAGCTCGGCATGACCCGGTTCTTGCCCATTTACGGGTGCCAGAAAAAATGCAATTCTGGCGGCAGCCGTGCCTTTAATAAGGGCACGGCTACCGCCAGAGTTGTAATGAGGCCCAATGTCTGCAAGACCAACAAGACTCACAAGGTTAGAAGAACAATTATATAATGGCCATCATTACAACTTTGCCAGTCCAGAATTAACATGCCAGTATTACCATATACTGGCACGTTTCTGCACCGGCAAAGTACATGTTTGCCAGTGAGGTGGTTTGAATGACCGGCAGCTAAAAGTCAGAGTTCATTCTGCCACCTTGCCTGCAAACAATAGACAGTTTTACTGGCACTGGTATTACCGGTGCCGGTAATACCAGCAAACCCCCATGGAGTCCTATGGTTCTCCATGGAATAGGGATTTACCACTGTTATGTCACTTGGAATACAGCGGGACATTCCACTGGACCGCGTGCCGGTAATGGTATTATCGTTTGCTAGTATCCTGGCGGTTTTACTGCCAGGATACTGCAAACGTATAATAATGGCCAATGTATTCTTTAATAAAACAAATCGAAATCACCCACAGTGGGCCTCATTACGACTGTGGCGGCCATGGAATGAACGGTGCCAGTAAGGGACCGGCACCGCTCATTCCGGGCCGACACATTATGAGTCCTGCAGCGGGTCCTGCTCTGTACGCCTGGCCAGACCAGATGTGCAGAGCGGGACCCACTAGCAGACCAGGATGCAAACAACGGGCCTGTTATTAACAGGCCCATTGTTAGCATCCTCCCCATTCCCATTGAGCCCTATGGGTGCTCAAATGGGAATGGGGATGTACCGGTTCCGCACCCCGAAAGGGAATTACCCGGCACTCCAAGGTGGAAATTGCCCGGTAAATCCCCTTTTGTGGGACCCGGTCCCGGACCCGAGTTTGGAGGTAGCCATGCCGGTAATGACATGTAATGAGGCCCATTGTGTCCTTGTTACTCCAGTTGCCCCTTTCTCCCACCTACATCTCAAATTGCTATTTTGCTTTATTAACAGAAGTCAAATGAACGAATGCAGACAAGGCCTATATTGAGTTAAATCTTAGTACATCCTCACATTTCCATACTTGAAGCCATTCTATGCTTATCCTGATTGCTGATTGTGGGGAAAAGTAAAAGGTGTACTTCCCTTTCTATGGATGCATTTGCTGCGCCAAGTAAACCAAGTAAATACAGTGCATGGAAGTAGTTCATGGCAGGTGTTGCGATTAAGGACACTGGTATGCATCGGCACCTTACCCCGCCACATGGCAATAGTTCATTGAACTTGTATGAGGTTGTGATATGTTTGAGAACCACTCGAAGGTCCTTGAGTCACTTGCCACGTCTAAGGTGCACTGCTAGGGCCTTGCGGGCCCCACTGTAAAATGTAATGGGCCCCACAGTCTAAGTGTACTCCCATTAATTATAATAAACAAATACAGGCAAGCGTCAATCTGTCATTACCCAGGGGGTAGTCGTTCCTCCTCAATCTCAGCTTTCCGGAAGGACAACCACCTCCCACAACAATTCCTGCCCACCGAACTTCATGTTCGCCCATCGTGTCAGTACCTCTCAGCTCCTGTATCAACATCCCCATAGGAGCATACAGCCTCCAAGTCTCATCTTCACCCGGGATGAACATGTTCTGCACCAGGGCGTTGCATGCCTCGATTCCCTCATTCCCTTCATGCATGCCCTTCTTAAGCGCTTTATACCATACAGCAGACTCTGCTAGTGACCATCGCCTTAGATCCGCCCATCAGGCTTCTATTTTAGGGCCTTCAGAGGATTTCCATGCCATGGCAATTCTGCGATTCGCTAATACACAAATGTTATTATCTTCATTTTTACTAGGCTCAAATAGAGCATAAGTCCATCAGAGAGCCACGGCTAACATAAAATACTGTAACAATACAAACATTAATGCCATAGCCAAGTGGTTGCTTGGAGCCTGTCATACGCTCCCGACACTAATGTATACAAGGTGGTTGGGCAGCGCATCTTTGCGCTACTGCCCATACTGATTCAGTTGCAAAGAAACCTCCTCCCTGTATGGTTTTGCTAAAAGGCAGATCGGAAGGTTTGGGTCTATTTGACCTAAAACATTTGACCTAATCACATTTGATCGAATTTATTTTACTTTTTTCAATCTAAAATACGGGGGAGACCCCCACAAACCCCTCTCACTTCCCCTCAACCTAATCTAT